>NW_003314318.1:459866-579656 GCF_000143415.4 Selaginella moellendorffii
TCTGGCTGCGGACCATCACCGCGTGGCGCCCATCGCATGATCTTGCCGCTGCTTTCCACGCTTCAAGAACAGCTACAGGGACAGTGCTAAGTTCTTCACGAAGGACAACTGCATCGTGGACAGCAGCGGCAAGATCATGCGATGGGCGCCACGCGGTGATGGTCCGCAGCCAGACTGCCTGTGTGCAGTCTCGGAGGACAAGCGTTGCATGCTGACTCGCTCCGCACTCCATAGGACACTCTACCTTGGGAATCACTTGGAAATCCAAGTATCTAGTGATGGTAGTGTTGCGCGAGCTCAAGGTCCAGATTATAAGCCTCCCCTTATTGCTTTATTAGTACTTGCCAACAAAAGCTACATGGTTAACAAGGATGCCGGGTTTGATTTGAAACTCGAAGAGTTTATGAGCGAGTATGTGATCGATTTTGGTGATTGTGGCCTGGTCAAGCTGGGTACTACCTGAATTTTCGCTCCTTCAAGATGAAGACCTACGTCTCCTACGACATGGATGCCGGGACTTGGGACAAGACACTTCAAATACAGATATCGCTTGATTGACTTATAATTTAAAACGCCATGATCCAATGCTTGGTCAATAAGTTAAATCTAAGAGTCCCTGTGATATTTCGGTCCCATGGCGAGAGAGAAGCAGTGAAGGAGATCTTAAAAATCGAGATAACTACTGTGCTTTTGTAACTTGATTCTTATCTTCACAGTTCATGATGGGTGTTTCCATGGAGCACACCGTCCTGAATTCTGATCGACCCATTTGTGTTTGTTCCACCCCAGGAAGTCCTGCTGCTTGTGCGCAAAGTTCTTCAAATAGTGGCTGGTTCTTTGAGAACTTGAAGGATCCCGTTTCTTTTGTAGTTTGTCAAACTCCGAGCCTTTGTCCAGCTCCACACGGTTTGGCAATTCCGGCGATGGACACTGCCGCTGGAGATGACAGGTATCTGGCGGCTTGCCAGTTTTCGTATGAGATACACTGGCTTATCATGATCCTGATTGTAGCTCAACTCAAATTGCAACACAAAGCTACTATTGCGTCCTTCCATCGATTCGCTTCTCACACAGGGTAGTAACTCATTTCGTGAACAGGTGCTGATCGTGTTACTTCTAGTCATGATGGCTACTTCTTTTGTTTCCCACCAAGCCTCTGAAGAAAATAAAAAACTGTTTTTTCTGAATCAGCAAACTTTAGATGCTACAAACATTCAGTATATGATCTTTCTTCCTGGCTTGCACTTACACCACCAATCGGTATAGAAAGTTGTGTACGACCAGAAAAAGCTCCAGAACCACCAGCGGCCTCTGTTTCGTAAGATATCTCCGCTCACTTCTTGTCTTGATGACGTTAGAGCCACCTTCTCTCCAGCCGATGAAAATCTGCCACCAAAGTTCTATCACTCCCTACGGGGAGCATCACGGAGTGTTAAGCCACCGGCTTCAAGTTTTGATCCATGCCTGCGGCAACTTGATCCCGTCCACTGCACGTCCTGATGCATTTGCATCGAAAGCTGGAACTCAGTGAGGCAGGAGCTCTCTCTTCCTCCTCCCCCACCTCCTCCTGATCACCGAGAGGAAGTAGAGAACGACGAGGAACAGCAGCGCAACCAGCAGCCCGGCAAGGATTGGAAGAAGCAGCGGGGTTGCTGCCACAGCCGTCGCTTGCAAGTTGAGATCATTGGAGGAAGCCAGCTGAAGATACGCATTGCTGCTGCTGCCGCCACCTTCACCTTCCAATAGCGAGTTCAGGAAGGCATCACTGCTGCTAATGCCTTCTCCTTCAAATAATTCGATGAAATCACTGGCACTGCCGCTGCTGCTGCCCACCCCGACGTCATCCACTAAACTCTGAGAGCTCGATATTGAAGTCTCTTTGGCTTCTTGAAACGTTTCGGTGTTGATCCTCTTGGCCTTCCCACCATCCTCGCCCAAGCTTCGAGGGAACCACCGCCACATAAAAGGTGGTGGCGATGCTGGTGGTGGTGAAGCATTGCTACTGGCCTCCTTAGTGTCACCAGTGCCGCCAGCCAGTAACTTCTGAGATGGAAATCCTGTGGCTGCATGGGACTTTAGCACCTGTTCAAATTCAATCTTAGTACGAATATATCTGATTCCTGTCAGCAGAGGCATACCTTGTCAGATGACTCCTCGGCCATTGCTGCTGCAAGTTCTTCACTGTTCTTGTATGGAAGCCTCCTGTGCATTCCCACGCCATTGCCTCGCAAGCTCCGCCAAAAGACTGAAGCTGGTGTCGATGAAACATCAGCTTGCCTCAACAACTTTCGAGATCCTGCTGCCGCATGAGACTTTAGCACCTGTTCAGTGTAGATCTTAGTACGAATACATATCTGATTCCTGTCAACAGAGACATACCTTGTAGGATGACTCCTCGTCCATTGCTGCCATAAGTTCTTGTCCTTCACTATTCTTGTCTGGAGGCCTCCTGTGCTTTCTCATGCTGCTGGTGCCATCGCCTCTCAACCTCTGCCAAACGACTGAGGCTGGTGGTGATGAAACACCGCCTTGTTCTTCCCCATCTTGTTGAGCGCTCAGTGGAGCTACGAAGCGATCCACCCAGCGGAACAGAGAAGGTCCATTCTCGTTGGAGACGAAGATAGGAGGACCTGGCGGTACTTCCAGAAGCATCCGTCGGGAACTGGTAACTGGGACTCGATGCCACCCCAGGAAGTTTTTGAGTTCTTCCCATAATTCCTGGGACGTCACCTCGTCCTCCTCCAAGCCCGCGTTCAAAAGCCTACTCCACATTTCTTCCTTTATCGACTGAAGACTGGTCGGTAGCTTCCAAGTCCACTCTCCAGCTAGCTTCTTAAGTTCCTCCACCTCCATATGCAAATCGGCTCTGGACGGTAGCTGCACCGACGGGAATGTCCAGGTCCGAAAGAAGCTCTGGATATCCTCCCAGCTCAGGTTGTCGTCGTCGTCGTCGATTGCAAGCGTCTTGCCACTGAGAGAAGTATACCGAACTGAATCCTCAGAGCCAGCCATGACCGCCTCTAGCTGCAAGAAAAGGTTGGTGCGGTTCCAGGCAAACCATTTAAGCTCTCGAGTTACCTCTTGCGAATCATGGTTGTCATCCTCGAGTACAGGTAATGGTGGTGGATCGTACTCGGGAACACTTGATGCTGCTGCGTGACTAACTGCCTCGAGTTGCGAGGGTGGTGCTGGCGAGGACGAATCCTCCAGCTCGATTGGAGCAACCGGCTGCAAGAGAAGATTAGCTACATCTGGAGTTACCTCTTGCAAGTCATGCTCGTCATCCTCCTCGAGTACAGGTGCATCATACCCGGGAACACTTGATGCTGGGTCACTGCTGGCGATCACTGCCTCGAGCTGCGAGGGCAGTGCTGGGAAATCCTCCGCTTCCTTGTCCGCTGTTGCTGCAGGAGTCTGCCCGCACGCGAAAAATGTCAAGGAACAAGAAAAAATGACAGAAACGAGCGAGCTGTACACCTCAAGGAGGAGGATCTTCAATCCGCTTGCCTGTGCTGGAGCGCGTCGCAACCAGGAGAACGCCAATGCTAGAGCTTCCATCGCCGCCAATATAATAGGGCAGGGTTACTATGGAAAGTATCGATTTAGAAGATCGTGAGAGACAAGGAATATATGTAAAGAGATTTGCTTGGATCTTGCGAATCTGAGGATCATCGGCGGTACTACTAATCTTAAGAAAACCTCATTTCTTGTTTCGTCCAAGGTAGAGAAGAACCGCAAAAATCACTACGGACAAGATGTATGCCTCAAATTTTTCCAAAAGTGGACGAATGTAAGTTTCGCTTTTCCTTGCCTTTCCATGGATGAGACTTTGGTATACGTCGCCATTTGCACTTAGGACCCACCCAATTTCCATCGTAGATCGATCTTTGAAACGTAGAATCACGACGAGAAGAGAAGAAGGGATTTACGATCGTTACTTCATTCATTTTCGGTTTTATACAAACCATCTCCACCTTTGGAGGAGTTCCCTCGTTTTCCTGATGAAACTACGCCTTATGCTTTGCCCAGGCATTGCTGTAGTTGCCACATTACTTTGGTCACGCTTATCATGTTAATCACTCGGTAAGTTTTCCTTCTTTTTGGAACCATCGAGCTGGCGTATACTTGTCATCGGTTCTGTTCACGGAAGGAAGAGTTCGTCATATGCATATTCACGAAGAAGAACCACAAGTACGAAGTGAGGCGCGGGGTGGCCGGCCTGGGACTGGTGTACAACGAGCTCGTCCACATGTCCCTGTACCCATATCTCACGTACATGTATGTGGTAGCTCTTGGGGCCCCTTCCTCGCGGGGAACTGTTGCGACTGGCACGTATCTGATGCAGAAGAACACCGGGAGGTAAGTGTTAGACCTCTGGAAAATCCCCACGGCGTGGCTATTCGAGCAGCTGCTGGTGGAGTTCCTGGAGAACTTTATCCGCCGTGAGGAGGTTTTGGAACGAGCAGAGAACGCCGCCGCCGCCAACAACGAGGCAGCTTCTGCTGAGGAGGGAGTTCGAGGAGGACTTGATGGTGGCGGACAACGACGAGCTAGGAGCTGGCTCGTCCGTGAGCGAGGACGATTCTCTAGGAAGTATCGAGAGACGGGGATCGCCTACATGCTCGGCCACGGCGACGTGCGAGCTCGGAACTCGTTCTTCCTCAAGGAAGTGCAAGCATTCCGCCCGGCCATGTACTCCAGCTTGAAGAGCGGACAGTGGTAAGTTCTTTGCGGAGGACAACTAGATCGAGGACAGCTCATGCGATGGTGGCGCCGCACGGTGATTGTCCGCAGCCAGACCGCCTGTGAGTAGTCTCGGAGGACAAGCGTTGATATATTCCAGACATGAGAGGAGGCTCTACGTTTGGAATCCTTTTCTCGGGGAGAGTGGGCTGATTACGCCTTGCCCAACAATGCCAATCTTGTAGCTTGGAAATTCAAGCTCTATATAGTGAAGATACAGTTTACAATTTTATGGTTGATCCATACCTTTACTTTGACTGAAAACAAGCTGCATGAAGGTCTCATGACCATTAGTCTCGTGGCCAGGCTTCCCAAGCATGTCATGAAAGTGATATAGTTTCCTGAGCTGCAAGAACGGTAAACTATGCATTTGATTTTGTGATGCAGTAAAGAAAAATGGCACGCGTTCCATATTCACAGTTTACGATTATTTCCAAAAAGAATCAGTCACGGTTTCACCGTGTTTAATGGGTGTTTACCATGGAGCACACCCTCCTGATTTCCCCATTGTGCTTGTTCTTCCACCCAATGTATCCCATCTTCACCATCGAGGCCGCAAACTGCGACAAAAAATCGTGCTGCTTGTGCGCAAAGTTCTTGACGTAGTGACTTGTTCTCGAGTCCTCGTTGAGAACTTGATCCGACGTGAGGACCCCGTTTCTCCTGGCCAAGTTCTTGTAGTAGCTGTTGTCGAACACAAACTCCGAGCCTTTGTCCAGCTCCACACGGTTTGGCGACCCCGGTGCTGGGCACTGCCTCCGGAGATGCGAGAGGTATCTGGGATTGATGGTCGGGTCCGGCTTGCCAGTTTTCGTAAAGTTGTCCAAACGATTGCTGAATGTGGCGCAGCCGGCGGTACCAAGAGTGTGACCACCTGTGGTTTGCAAGGGAGTAGCGTTAATGCCTACTTACAAACTGGAGGGAAAGAGATGGAAGTTGAAATCGATTCGTACCTGAGAGAACGACGAGGTCCTGGACTGACAAGCCGCGCTCCTTGAAGTTTTGAATGAGAGCCGACGCATCGCCAAACGGGGATGGTAAGGTGTTGCCACGTTCCTGGCTGGAAACTCTTCCGTCGTAGCGTCCGGTTGGGACTTGGTAATACTTTCCTCCAAGCTGCAGTGACAACGTCTTAGGACTTGATTCAGCGTTTCTAAAAAGATGCTAAGCTTACCATGACGGTCGAGTCTCTGGCAGCTATGGCCAGAGTGTCGGCACAGGAGACAACTCCAGGACAAGCTGCTTCCAACCTCTGCTTTGCTTCCTCAATCATCTCGAAGCCCCTGGCGGACATGAAGTTTGGAAGGGACAATTTTTCCACTTTAGTTCCGTCGGTGGGAGTTGAGTCGAGAAGAATCGATCCATCACAGCCCTGGAGACCAGCAAAGTTAGAAAACCAGAATTTAAATCTTGTAAAGCTACTCACGTCGACGAAACAGTCGTGGAAGTGCAAGCGAAGAACTCCTGCTGGTATCGTCCTGTCCCAACCGGCGTGCTTGCTTAGAGTGTCCCTTATGATCCTCTCGGCCTGAGGACAAGATCTCGAGTAGCTGTGGTAGCCATGCTTGCGTCCTCCACTCTCACCGTGAGCCAAGACACCCAAGCTCAGTGACAGCAGCAGGAAAACCAAAACGCTCCCTCTCCAAGTTTCCATCCTCGCTCTAAACTTCTTCAATCACTTGGCACTTCTTCTTCCTCCTCGAATTCTCTTGGCAGTGATCGATGATCCGAAGATGAGCGTCGTTCCTTGATGAAATGAGCCACTGATACAAGGCTCTTATAGTCCAAGTTACTCGTAACTTAGTCGTCATAAACCGTGTCTGCTGCCTCTGATGACTGTTTCCAGGCTTAAAAAACCCATTGACAAGGTCCAAATCCAGGGAAGCTTGCGCTCATAGATTTGACGAAGTCCAAGCTCTGCACGAGAAATAGGAAAATCCAGCCAACTAAAGTACGAAAGAAAGGTTCCGAAAGGACGTACTTCTGTAGGCCGCGTTTTCTATTGCATTTCCAAGCTTTGACTTAGTTCTGTTTGTTATGTTTTTGCTTTTGCTTTTTCTTCTTCTTCTTCATGATGTTCTTGCCCTTCTTATTCTTCTTGTTTTTCTTCTTTTTGTCTATGACAGGAGCAGCAACGGACAGCGACGAGCTCGGCCCCGCTGTTCTCTTCATCGATTCCTGGAGTGAGCCATCGCAAAGATTTTGGACCAGAAAACACTTTTAAACGATCCATGTCTGTACCTCCTCAGAGTCCGAAAAAGAAGCAACGTGACGGATCTTCAATCCGGTGGAATGCTTCCCTGGAAACAACACACAAGAAAACGAAGAACATCGTAAGACAATACATATATTTGCTTTAAGCTTACCTGGATTAACAGCGGCTTTAGCATTGAGCACTGCCCTCTCCACGATATCTGGATCCAGCGAGCTGAGACTACCAGGCTCCTTGAGCTTCCTCTCCAGGAACTTAGCCAATGCCGCAGCTTTGTTGGTGGTGAGCGCTCCCCCTGGATGAGCCAGCCTTGAATGTCGTCAAAAACACCTGCGATTTCCCTGTGGATTGCACGCATACCTAGGCTGCGCATTTCCCGATCGATCAGGATCCTGCCGCAGCGGCGCAAATTTGCTGCCGCGCAGCGCCCGCCGCTCTGCCTCCGTGAGCTCCTCCATTTACCCTAAGATTTCGAACTTTAGGGTTCTTAACAAATCAGGGACAGCATATCCGCAAAGCATCTTTTAAAATTTAAAAACCATCCTTGATTCCCGTTGTGGAAGATGGTCCACGCAAAGCACGCCGTAGCACGGTAGTTTTTTAATCCCGTTGGATTCTTACCGCGGTTTAATCACCCACCTAACAGACAGTATATTTCCATTACCACCAACAACACCGTGTCCTATATTCCATTGGTCACGGGCTATGGACCACAGTACGGCCGCGAATCTCTTTACAATCTCGATAACAGAATAAACGATCCTACCGGTATATGCTGTCTCCACTGACGGCAGTGGCAGCCTTCGCTGGAGTTTTCTCGCTTCCTTCCTTTCGCAAAGCCTAGCTAGAGCGCGATAGAAGTGATAGAAGTGATAGGAGAGAGAGAGAGATCGAATGAGAAAGAGAGAGGGGAGAGCGTTTGCGTGAGTGAGAGGGACGAGAAAGAGATGGACAAGAAGAACAGGGATGATGTGTCGTCAGGAATCTTGTGCGCGGGCGTTCAATGCAGATTTTCCGTCGCCGATCGCCGCCGCGGCGGCTAGGCGCTGCCGCCGATGCTGCATTCTAGGAGCTGGCGAGGTTTTGCTGCGATCCGCGGGGAGCATTTGGTTCTAGAGGCGAGCGCGGCCGAAATTTCGTGGCGATGGATCCCGAGGTGTCGTCTGTCGGAGGCAACAGCTTCATCGACCTCAATCCTAAGGTATGGATGGATCTTTGCTGCGATTTCGGGGCTGCCGCGGCGCCGAGAATCCCCAATTTCGATCCGGACTAACCGATGGATGGTTTGTTTCTTGTTCTTGGCAGAGCTACCGGAGGAAATCCCTCAAGGCGGTGCTGCTCTTGGCGTACCAGAGCTTTGGTGTGGTCTATGGAGATTTGAGCACCTCTCCTCTCTATGTGTACCGGAGCACATTTTCGGGAAAGCTCCAGCTCCACGAGGACGACACGGAGGTTTTGGGGGTTCTCTCGTTCATCCTTTACACCCTGACACTCATTCCTTTACTCAAGTATGTTCTCATCGTACTCCGTGCTGATGACAACGGCGAAGGTGGGTGGTGGTGGTGGTGGGTTTTTTTGATTCGTAGCAAGGTTGGAGAGGAAAATCTCGAGAGATAGATAGACTTTTAGGAGAAGTTTTCTAGTTTTTCCGGATCACTCTCACTGGTTTTGGTGTTTTGTCCTTCTGTTGCAGGTGGAACATTCGCGTTATATTCACTGCTGTGCAGGCACGCAAAGTTAAGCCTCTTGCCAAATCAACAGGCGGTTGACGAGGAGCTATCGACTTACAAGCTCCAGAACGTCAGGGAGAGCTATCGTGGGGCAAGGATGAAAGGGCTCCTGGAAAGGCACAAGAGCCTCCGCATTGCTTTGCTGCTAGTGGTTTTGCTGGGGACGTGCATGGTGATTGGTGACGGGGTTTTAACTCCCGCCATCTCGGGTAATAAGCTTTGCTTTTCCTCTTTTTTTTCAATGCTGTCTGTAACTAATGGACGGCTTTCAGTTCTATCTTCTGTTTATGGCATCAAAGTGGCTGTCGATGACCTCAACAAGCGTAAGGCCAACCTTATGCTTTTCTTGTCAGTGAGACTTATGCTGTCCATTTTCTTGTTGGCTCGCAGACGTAGTAGAACTGATCGCCTGCCTCATTTTGGTGGGGCTTTTCGCGCTGCAGCACCATGGCACGCACAAGGTGGCATTTATGTTCGCTCCCATAGTGCTGGCCTGGCTATTCAGCATCGGCGCCATTGGAATTTACAACATCGCTCGCTGGAACCCTCACGTCGTCCGAGCTTTATCCCCTTACTATATGTACAAGTATTTCAAGAGAACCGGATTCGATGGCTGGATATCTATGGGAGGAGTGCTGCTTTGCATCACAGGTTTGCTCAATTATACGATATACAACGCTCGTCCGCGGACTGAAGCACTCTACTTTTGCAGGCACAGAGGCCATGTTTGCAGACTTGGGACACTTTTCTGAGCTGTCTATCCAGGTGAGAGCTGTGATTCCCCGAGCTGAGATCACTGTGTGTATTTGTGTTTGCAGATTGCTTTTGGCTGTGTCGTTTATCCTTGCCTGGTTTGTGCTTATATGGGCCAAGCCGCCTATTTGTCTCGTAATCACAGCGACATTGAGGGCAGCTTCTACAAGTCGATCCCAAGTATGTCATTGTCCCACTGTTGTTATTGAATACTTATGTGTTGCTGTCACAGAGCCTGTTTACTGGCCAGTTGTCGTCATAGCAACACTTGCGTCAGTGGTGGGGAGCCAGGCAGTGATCTCAGCAACCTTCTCAATCATCAAACAGTGCATGTCCTTGGGCTGTTTTCCAAGGGTGAAAGTCGTCCACACATCAAAAGACATATATGGACAGATCTACATTCCCGAGGTTAATTGGATACTGCTCATCCTCTGCCTGGCAGTCACTCTGGGCTTTAGAAGCACAATTTTCATCGGCCACGCTTATGGTACGTTTGTATGAAAACTTCGTGTTTGTGTTGAAGACTTATCCTCGCAAATGTGTCATCATCGCACAGGACTTGCTGTCATCACGGTCATGTTTGTGACGACGTTCCTCATGTCACTGGTGATTGTGATCGTATGGAAGCGGAGCATCATCCTTGCCATCATCTTTTTCATGTTCTTCGGCACGATCGAGCTCATGTACGTCTCATCCGCGATGCTCAAAGTACACGAAGGCGGCTGGGTGCCGCTGGCGTTATCCGTGTTCTTCGTCGCGGTCATGTACACTTGGCACTACGGCACGGCGAAAAAGTATGACTTTGATCTCCAGAACAAGGTCTCTATGAAGTGGCTGCTCACTCTTGGGCCGAGCCTCGGCATCGTCCGTGTCCCTGGGATCGGGCTCATCTACTCGGAGCTCGTCACTGGCGTCCCCGCGATCTTCTCCCACTTCGTCACCAATCTTCCGGCCTTCCACCAGGTGCTCATCTTCGTGTGCATCAAATCGGTCCCAGTTCCCTACGTCCGGCCAGAGGAGAGGTATCTCATCGGCCGCATCGGTCCCAAGGAGTACAGGATGTTCCGGTGCATCGTGCGCTATGGCTACAAGGACGTCCACAAGGACGACAACGATTTCGAGAACCAGCTTATCTTCAACGTTGGCGAGTTCATCCAAACCGAGGCGTCGAGCACTTGGGCCCCGTCGAGCAGCGACCACTCGTCCGTTGACGGGAGGATGACGATGATGGGATTGCCGCTCCAGTCCAGCATCAAGATGGTAACCTCGGGGCTGGAAGACAGTGACAAGCAGTCGATCAGATCTCTGTCCCTGGGCACGCCAGAGATCGAAGCCTTGCAACCAAGGAGGGTGAGGTTCGAGCTGCCGAGGAGCCCGGAGCTGGATCCAGACATCCGGGCGGAGCTGACGGAGCTGTTTGATGCCAAGAACTCGGGGGTGGCGTACATGCTGGGGCACTCGTATGTCAAGGCCAAGCGTTCCTCGTCCTTCATGAAGAAGTTCGTTATCGACGTTTGCTACAACTTTTTGAGAAAGAACTGCCGGGGACCGGCTGTAGCACTCGACATTCCTCACATTTGCCTCATCGAGGTGGGAATGATTTACTACGTCTGAAAAAAAAAAACTTTGAATCTCAATGTAAAACCGATTCAGAGTTTTTTCTTTTCTTTTAAAAAAGGTCTGAAATCAAACTCCCATGTCTGTAACTCTATTGTACTGTTCAGCTGCAAATCTTTGACAGCAATCCCATTGGCAAAGGATGTGGGTACTCAAGACTGAAGACTGGAGGGATTAAGAGTGATAAGTTTTCAATTTGCGTCCGTTGTTTTGTTATCTCATTCTTTCAGTTGAGCCCTCAAAAATATGTATTATTATAGAGTACAGCAGCAGTGTTAATGCTAGGTCCTACTATATGTAGCCCTAGAAAATTGCAAAATATGGTATATGGAGGTAAATCTTACTGGGACACAAATCATGGTCCTTGGCCAACCAGTTATAAAAAGACTGCTTCTGCCAATTGTAATTTAGTTATTTATAAATCAAAGTTTCCTAATAATGTATTATGGGCGTCTGATATAAATAACCATATATTATGTGGAAAATAGAAATAACTTACCTATATTAAATACTCCATGATCTGAAATTGGCAGCAGCACAGTTCTAGTCAGGCTATATTTGAAGTTACAAAGAAATCACGTACGTCAGGTTGTAACAAAGGCTCAGCCAGCTTCAGATGAAATTGTCAATCAATGGCTCCATTTCAAGAGGGATGACAAATGGTGGTCTGACCGTATATCAAATTAGTTACAGTATTTTCTTTGGTTGGCCGCTTAAGATCAGGATCAAAAATAAAATTACTACAAAAATTATGTAGCTATTATTGTATATAGGTCAATTTAAAATTTGAGATAAGCTAGATCTAAACAAACACAAATCTAAGTAATCTTCAGGAACAATCAAAGGTGCCTTCACTAAATATGCATATTCAATTAACCCAAAAACATATATATAGAATTGAGTGGTCAAATATTGCATTGTAGCTCATATCATCCCCTCATATGGAAGGCAATTAAAGTTCTTGGTTAATGGGTGAAAATCTAAAAGAACATCAAGAGGAAGCATCAAATGAATTTGTAAGTGGTGCAACTTGCTTTTATAAAGTGTTTCAATTGTTACATATATATAATTTTTGGAGGATTATAATGCTAAATCTCATAAACTTGTCTAACTTGCTAAAACACTCAATACAAAGAGTTGTTAGACAAACCATATATTTGTAAAATTGGGAAAACAAACCAATATTAGATCATCTACTTTATACTTTATAGATAAGTTGTAGTGCCATTGTTGTCCCACTTGTACATAGCCCAAATGTTAAATAAACTCCTCTTAACCTAGTGGAAGAATGTTTATTAAATTCTAATATGATAATATAGTATTGTGAGTGCATGGAATATGGAAAGGGAATACAGAAATATGCATATCAATTAGCCCAAAAACCCTAGCTTATATACAGGAGTGAGTGGTCCGGATTGAAACCAATCCGACAGCTACTAAAATCCCACTACGCTAATATTAGTATACGGCATCGTAGCCGTACACTTGGCCCTCACATCATCCCCTCCTCTCGGAATAATGGAAGGCCGTCAGGGTTCTCTTGTAGATGGGCCGGGATCTGGAGGAACGTCAGGAGGAGGCATCGGTGGATCTGTAGACGGTATTAACTGCTCCTGATCCCTTTGTATGAAGCGTTTTAACTGCTGCACATGCACAATCTCCGGAGGATCGGCCTGTTGAATGTCATGCCGAACCTCATAAACTTGTGGTCCAACTTGCCGCAACACCCGATACGGTCCTTTCCACTGCGCAAGGAGCCCCTTAGATAAACCACGTACTGTAAGATGGGGAAAACGGACTAACACCAAATCATCCACTTTGTACTCTGCAGGTGGACGATGATGGGAATTGTAATACCGTTGTTGTCCCACTTGTACGCGGCCTAAGTGTTCAACAGACTTTGCTCGGACAAATGGAAGAATGCTTGTCAAATATTGATCCCATGACCTAGCATTAGGAGCTCGTGGCAATCGCGAAGGTAAACCCAACTCTGTTGGTAATATTGGATCATGACCATATAGAAGTTTATATGGTGAAGCACCAACAGAACTCTGCACCCCTGTGACATAGGCATACCGAAGAGACGGCAAATAACCATCCCAATCCGAATGCTGAAAGTTCACATACTTCGCAATCATCCCTTTGAATGTCCGAACGAGCCGTTCCACCAGACCGTCTGATTGTGGATGATAAGCACTCGTAAAAGTATGGCGTATCCCCAACCGAGATGTTAAAACATGAAATACCTCAGTCATAAATGCAGAACCATTATCCGAAAGAATCCGCTCTGGACAAGAATGTTGGAACACCATTCGATTGAGGAGGAAGTATCCAACAGTAGTTGCAGAGGCACTAGCAAGAGCACCAACTTCCACCCAACGAGTCAAGTAGTCAGAAGCAATAATAACATACTCATTGCCAGCAGTCGATCGTGGAAAAGGTCCCATAAGATCAAATGCCACCAACTCAAATGGACGAGAAACTACAATTGACTCCAACCGTCCTTCCGCAGCACAAGGGGGAGTATTACGAGCTTGGCACCAAACACAGCTACGCACATACCGGATAATATCACATCGCATCTCTGGCCAATAGAAAGATCTGCGCAGCTTCTCGGTGACACGACGGTGTCCCATATGACCACCTAGAACAAGAGAATTATGGTAGGCATGGAGAAACCGCGGAATAAACAGCGAAGGCACCACCAGCCGTAAATGACCATTAGGATCCGTCCCCACAAAATAAAGAAGGCCATCTTCAAGGCGATATTGAGAATGTAAATGCTAGAAAGGCAAATCATCAGCAAGTGATGCAGGATTCTCAAACCCATCTCGAAGCCTTCGAATCCACGGCTCAATCTTTTGAGCCTCGCAAACCTCATCAAGAGAAGGTAGATCTTGCTCTGCGCCCTGTGGACACTGAACATCAAGGACAGTAACCGCCGACAGCACAGAATCCTCATCTAGAAAATCCACAAATGCTGGAATAATAGGTTCGTCAGAAACATGAGAAGTGAGTGGAGAAGGAAGAGGAGCTCGAGAAAGGGCATCAGCATCAGCCATAGAACTCCCTGGGCGATGAACAACATCGAAATCATATATCTGAAGCTTCAAAACCCATTGAGCTGTACGACCAACCAGGTTCTTCCGCTTCAATAATGAAGTAACAGCAGCATGGTCACCTTCAAGTAACGTCCGAGAACCATGTAGATATGCATGAAGTTTCTCGAACCAGACTGCTGCTAAACACTCCTTCTCTGTCGTGGAGTAGTTCATCTCCGCTGGTTGTAATGTACGGCTTATGTATGCAATGGGATGGCGTTGACTAGGCACACTCGAGTTCTCTTGCATCAACACACCTCCAAGACCAATGTCAGAAGCATCCACGCACAAAATAAAAGGCCGAGTGTAGTCAGGATATGCCAAAACCGGAGGAGTCGTCAATAGCTCTTTGAGATTCATGAACGCCCACTCACAATCCGGAGACCAGATGAAAGATGACGTTGATGACTTCAGCAACGCTTGCAATGGTGTAGTGCGATCGGAAAGATGATCCACAAAACGACCGAGATACTGCACCTTACCCAAAAAGCGCTGCACATCATTCACACACTTCGGAGTAGGGAACTTTAGAACGGCTACAAGTTTGTCAGGATCAACTTGCAAACCCTCACGAGAAATACGGTACCCAAGATAAGTTGTGTCCTTGGACCCAAACACGCACTTTGACCGCTTCAGCTTTAAACCAACGTCGCGCAGCCGATCCAACACTTTACAAACATCACGAACATGCTCCTCCCACGTCCCCTCCGAGTGGATCAAGACATCATCAATGAAGTCAGCCGTCACCTTCGGCATATCGCAAAGAACCTCGTCCATCATCCGCTGAAAAGTTGCTGGAGCATTGTTCAAACTAAACGGCATCACCAAGAACTCGTACAGACCAAATGGTGTACAAAAAGCAGTCTTAGGAATATCTTCTTTGGCCATCGGTACTTGTCAATACCCAGAAGCAAGATCTAGCTTGGTGAACCAACGACTTCGCCCCAGACGATCCAAGAGATCAGTAGTGTGAGGAAGAGGGTATACGTCTGGGATCGTCACTTCATTTAACGGACGATAGTCAATGCAGAAACAAATACTACCATCAGGTTTCGTCACAAGATGAGGTTCACATGCCCAAGGACTTCGCGACTTCCGAATAACACCCTTCTCCAACATCTCCTTGACGTTTGCACGTAAAATCTTGATCTCCTTGGGTGACCGACGACGAATAGGAACCTTGATTGGATGAGCATCCCCAGTTGGAATGGGATGACGTGTGGCAATCTTGGCCCCAGACGATAGGTCAAATTCAAAGAGATCAGAATACTCCTTCATGAGCCGGTCAACTGCTGCAACACAAAGATCATCGGAGGGATCGGGAAAGGGAAGAGCAGAACAAGATGGAAACATAAGAGGAAACAGTGGGGGAACAAAAGTAATGGAAGCAGAGGTAGAAGTAGAGGGACGAAGAGGTACGGAAGTGAGAGGAATGGATAAAACATAAGGAAGTATGAGACAAGGGGGAGAAGCCTCAAAATCACACTTGGCATGATTGCGCTGCAACCAATCCATACCAAGAATGAGGTCAAAAGCTTGACTCGGCACCACCCGCAACGACTGCAACTCAAGCTCGAGATCGCCCACACGCACAACCAGGTCCGCCTCATCTTGTGCACATGCATGTGTACGGCCGTTGCCATAAAGAATGAAAACTGGATCCGCCGCACGACGCAAGTGTAGACGACAACATGTGGCAACAGGTCGAGCAATAGAAGATAAACTCGAACCTGTATCAACCAACACGGAGAGAAGAATAGGAGACCTCTTGTTATAAAAACGAGCTTGGAAAGTAAACACTGGATGAACCGGTGCCGAGTGAACCCCTTGATGATACTCCCGAAAGAAAGATGGAGGGGTCACTAACTTATTCGCGCAAGGTCCCTCCATTACTCGCGCGACTCCTCGTTTCCCGAATGCACCTCGGTATCCAAACCTTCCACCGCAGCAACACCAATGGGACGTTGCTGACGCCAAGGTCTCCACCCAGGAAATGGAGGTCGCCAATCCGGAAAGCGCCGACAATGCCGATAAGTATGACCAACTTCATCACACGCCCAGCAACGAACATCACGGCCACGACCACGTCCTCGCCCTTGTCCTTGGACTCGAGTAGCAGCAGCATCAACTTCCATGGGAACAGGACCATCACTCATAGGAAGTGGGGCTGAAGGACGTGTAGCAAGAAGTGGAAGAGGCGACGTCTCATAACGTTGTGCCAAGCGAAGAGCATCGTCAAGAGTGGCAGGAGCAAGTGCATGCACAAGTCCGACAAGATCTTGACGAAGTGCTGGCCACAACATTCCTAGCTTGATCCGCTCCGACATATTTGGCTCCGCACGAAGCAAAAGACTTCGGAAACGAACGCCAAATTGCATCACCGACTTAGATGGCCCTTGGCGAAGATGATGCAATTGTTGGAAGGCATCATCACAATCATCGGCATGTCCGAAGGCGCGTTTGAAGACGTCCGAAAGAACACTCAAATCGCCACGAGTGGCGGCGCTCAATCCATTGTACCACTGCAATGCCGTCCCTTGGAGACATGTGGGGAACTCACGCAAACGTCGAGCATCATCCCAAGAATGATATGTGGTAATCACCGTGAAGTGATCGAACCAATGGTACACATCATCCCCAGGACTCCCACGAAAGAACTCCGGCCGAACGCGAGGATTGGCACCAAGAGCAGGAGGAGTTGTACCATGTGCCGTGAACGCCGCCATCAACTAAGTTTGGTTGTTCAATTGCAAGCGCATAGCATCAAGCAATTGAATCAACTGCTGCTCTAGAGTCAAAGGAGGAAATTGCGGATCGGCCATGAAGATGAATGGAAAAGAAAGAGCAAAAGAAGAGAAATGACAAAAAGCTGGAAAGAAATGGTAGATCTAGACAATGCAAAAAACTAGATCTAAACCAAAATCCTGAAAGGAAAGAACAAAAGAAAGGAAATGGAAAAAGCTAAATCTAGACAATGCAAAAGCTAGATCTAAACCGAAATCCCAAATCCAAGCACTCCCCAGGGACAATCAAAGGTGCCCCTCAACTCCACCAATATGAGTGCATGGAATATGAAAAGGGAATACAAAAATGTGCATATCAATTAGCCCAAAAACCCTAGCTTATATACAGGAGTGAGTGGTCCGGATTGAAACCAATCCGACAGCTACCAAAATCCCACTACGCTAATATTAGTATACGGCATCGTAGCCATACACTTGGCCCTCACAGTATCAACAACTTTTGGCAATTGCAAAAATAAACTCAACTTTATTAGCAATATCAAATCATAACTATATAAGAGTTTATATGGTGAAACAATAATAAACATTTATACGTCCATATTGAAGAGATGACAAATTACTATCCCAATCCAAATATTGAAAGTATGTACTTCATGATTATCCCTTTGAAGGTCCAAATAAAATGATTTACTAAACTATTTATTTATGGATGATAAGCATCCCTAATTGAGATGTCAATACATGAAATGCTTTAGCCATAAATACAAAACCATTATTTAAGAGAATCCACTTTAGAAAAAAATGTTAAAACACTACTTGATTAAGGAAGAAGTATTCAACAATAATTGCAAATACATTAGTAAGAACACCAACTTCCACCCAATGAATCAAATAGTTAAAAGCAATAATGATGTACCCATTGTTAATAGTTGACTATGGAAAAAGCTTTATCAAATAAAATGCCACCAACTTAAGTAAATGGGAAATGATAATTGACTTCAACTATTCTTTCAAAACATAAAGGAGAGTATTATAAGCTTAGCAAAAAATGTAGTTATATATATACTAAATAACATCACATTATATCTTTGGCCAATAAAAAGACTTATGTAACTTTTTAGTCATACAATAATGTCTTATATACTCAATTAAAATAAAATAGTTACGGTAAACATGGAGAAACTATAACAATAAAAATTGTAAGCACTACCAACTACAAATGATATTCATTAGGATCAGCCCCCATAAAGTAAGAAAATGTTGTAATCAAAGTGATATTGAAAATATAAATACTAAAATGGTAAATTATTAATAAGTGATGCAAAATTCTTAAATCCATCATAAAGCCTTAAAATCAATGATACAACTTTTTGAGCCTTATAAATCTTATCAAGAGAAGGTAAATTAAGCTTCATATTTTGTGAATAACACCAACTTTCAACAACACAAAATCATTATTTAGAAGATCTATTGATGTTGGAACAACTAGTTTGTTAGGAATATGAAAAAAGAGCAAAAAAAGGAGAAAAACTTGAGAAAAAGTTTCAACATCAATTATAGAACTCTTAGAGCGATCAACAACTTTGAAGTTATATATTTAAAGCTTTATAGCATACTAAATACTACAACTAACTAAGTTTTCCACATCTATAATGAAGTGATAACAGCATAGTCACTCTTTAGCAATATCTAAAAACCATGCAAGTATATATAAAAAATTTTAAAATACTAAACTATTGCTAAATAATTCTTTTTTATCATAGAGTAGTTCATCTCTATTGGTTATAATATACAATCAATATATGTGATGGGATAATATTGACCAAGCACATTTGTACTCTTTTGTGTTAACACGTCTTTAATACCAATATTAAAAGCATTTATACGTAAAATGAAAAATCAAGTGTAATTAAGATATGCCAGAACTTAAAAATTTATTAACACTTTTTTGAGATTTAGAAGTGCCCTCTCACAATCCTTAGACCAAAAGAAAGATATTATTGACAACTTTAACAATAAAAAATGATTAATAAAATAACCAAAATATTGTAACTTACTTGGGAAACATTATACATCACACTTTGGACTATAGAACTTTATAGCAACCAAAATCAACTTGTAAACCTTTGCCATAAATGTGGTACCCAAAATAAATTATGTCATTAAATACAAATATGCATTTTGATAATTTCAACTTTAAACCAACATCCTGTAGTGAATTTAATACTTTGCATATATCATGAATATACTCCTCCTACATCCTTTTAAGTGTATTAAAACATTATTGATGAACTCAATTGTCACCTTTAATATATTTCCATCATTTAGTGAAAAATTTATTAACTTAAATGGCATCATAGAAAACACATATAAACTAAATTTAGCTTTGGGAACATTTTCTTTAGCAATTTACGTTTGCTAATATTTAGAACTAACATTCAATTTAGTGAATTAATAACTTCACGCCAAATAATTTAAAATACCAATAATATGAGGAATAGAGTATATATTCAAGATCATCATATAATTTAATGGACAATAGTCAATGTAGAATTAAATATTACCATGAAGTTTTATTACAAGATGAAATTCATATGCCTAAAAACTCTAAGACTTTTAAATAACATTTTTCTTCAATATCTCTTGCTTGTAAATTTTTTATCTCTTTTAGTAATTAATATTAAACATAAACTTTGATCAGATAAATATCCCCAATTGAAACAGAATAATACATTGTAATCTTGGCCCTAGATGATAGGTTAAAGTAAAAAAGATCAATATACTTTTGCTTGATCCAATCAACCATCATAACACAAAGATTATCTAAGGGATCTAGAAAGGTAATATAAAAACAAGAAAGAAACACAGTAGAAAGTAATGGGAAATAAAAGTGATAGAAACAGAAATAAAACTAAAGGGATGAAATATAATAAAAAAAGATAAGAAGATAATAGAATAAAAGAGGTCATATTTTATACATGTATATAGTATTATAGTAGATTTTTATCTCTTTTTCCTTAAACCAATTGAAAAGAAGCAATTGCTTAATGACAAAACTTTTATATATCCCCCAAAGGTTTTAAAAATCCACAGGTGACAATGTATTTAAATTTCATCCCATAATCATATACATTACAAATGTATATCATTAATCATATAGTATAAACAATGTTCATCTTCTAGCTAGTGTTATCTACTCATTAGTTCTAAATCTTAGCAATGCTATCCTAGAAAAAGAAGGAAACATTTATAAAATTGATTATTTTTTATGATATTTATATTTAATTATGACTTAAAGTAATTATTATCTCATTGTGAGTATCATGAACATGTTCAACCTATAGTTTTTTAAAATTAACCACATCCACAATTCTAATACCTAATAATTAAGATTTTGAGATTCATAATTGAAAATTAAGCTATCTTTTATTGTAATGTTAATTTTTTATATATTCTTACATAAACATTTACATTTTTTATTAGTAGCTACTAGTTAATAATGGTATTTACTAGTAATAATGTTTTTTCTAAAATATCTGTACTAAAATAAATTTATATGATAAGTGTTTAAATGAAATTGATAGATATAATTTTATTATTTTTTCATTATTATAATATGTTATAACCCATCTCAATAATATATTACTAATAATTCTAAATATATATTTAGAAATACTAATAATAGCTGAAAACCTTTAAAGTAAGATGTGTATAAACTCCAAAATTTATGAACCTTTACTTTAATGATATTTTGGAGCTCTTATTAGTTTTATAATAGTATAGTTTTTATTAACTAAACTTCTGGTATGTGTTACTAAAACTTCTGATATAAAAATATAGTAATTTATCCTCTGTTGAAATATTTTTCACCATAATTGTTGATTAAGAAATATGAACCATAATTGTTTAAAGAAAATAATATTAAAATTAAAAAATAAATATATACAATAGTTTGATTATAATTTTAATAATGATATAGGTGAATTAAAATTATATTTTGTGAGTAGAATATGGAAAGGGAATACAAAAAATATGCATATCAATTAGCCCAAAAACCCTAGCTTATATATTAGAGCAAATGAAACCAATTCAATAGCTACCAAAATCCAACTAAGCTAATATTAGTATATAACATTGTAACTGTACGAACCTCACATCATCCCCTCCTCTCGAAATAATGGACGACTATCAAGGTTCTCTTGTAGATGGGCCAGGAGCTGGAGGAATGTCAAGAGGAGGCATTGGCAAATTTATAGATGGCATTAGTTGTTCCTGATCTCTTTGTACGAAGCATTTCAACTGCTATACATGCATAATTTCTGGAGGATCGACCTGCTGGACGTCATTCCGAACCTCATAAACTTGTGGTCCAACTTGTTGCAATACTTGATATAGTCCTTTCCATTGAGCAAAGAGCCCTTTTAATAAACCATGTACTATAAGATGGGGAAAACGGACTAACACTAAGTCATCCATTTTGTACTTTACAGATGGATGATAACGGAAGTTGTAGTGCCATTGTTGTCCCACTTGTATGCAGCCTAAGTGTTCAGTATACTCTACTTGGACAGTGGGAAGAATATTTTTCAAATACTAATCCCATGACTTAGCATCGGTAGCTCATGGCAATTGCGAAGGTAAACCCTATTGGTAATATTAGATCATGACCATATAGAAGTTTATATAGTGAAGCACTAAAAAAACTCTACACCCCTATGACATATGCATACCGAAGAAAGGGCAAATAACTATCCCAATCTGAATATTGAAAGTTCACATACTTCGCGATTATTCCTTTGAATGTCCAAACCATTTAACTATGGATGATAAGCACTCGTGAAAGTGTGGCATATCCCCAACCAAGATATCAAAACATGAAATGTCTCAACCATAAATGCGACCATTATCTGAAAGAATCCGCTCTGGACAAGAATGCAAGAACACCACTTGATTGAGGAGGAAGTATTTAACAATAGTTGCAGAGGTGCTAGCAAGAGCACCAACTTCCACCTAATGAGTCAAATAATCAGATGTAATAATAACATATTTATTGCCAACAGTCGATCGTGGAAAATGTCCCATAAGATCAAATGCCACCAACTCAAATAGATGGGAAACTGCAATTGACTCCAACCATCCTTCCGTGACATGAGGGGGAGTATTACGAGCTTGACACCAAACATAGCTATGCATATACTGAATAACATTACATTGCATCTTTGGCTAATAGAAAGATTTGCACAGCTTTTTGGTCATATAACGATGTCCCATTTGTCTGCCTAGAACAAGAGAATCATGGTAGGCATGGAGAAACTGTGGAATAAAGAAGGAAGGCACCACCAGTCGTAAATGATTATCAGAATCTGTCCCCACAAAATAAAAAAGGTTGTCTTCAAGGTGATATTAAGAATGTAAATGCCAGAATGGCAAGTTATCAAAAAGTGATGCAAAATTCTCAAACCCATCTCGAAATCTTTGAATCCATAGCTCAATGTTTTGAGTCTTGCAAACCTTATCAAGAGAAGGTAGATTTTGCTCTACATCTTGTGAACACTAAACATCAAGTACAATAACCATCAACGGCATAGAATCCTCATTTAGAAAATCCACAGATGCTAGAACAATAAGCTTGTTAAAAATATGAGAAGAGAGTAAATAAGGAAGAAGAGCTTGAGAAAGGGCATCAGCATCAGTTATAGAACTCCCCAAGTGATAAACAACATCAAAATCATATATCTGAAGCTTCAAAGCCTACTGAGTAATATGACCAACTAAGTAATGGCAGCATAATCACCTTCTAGTAATGTCTGAGAACCATATAAATATGTATGAAGTTTCTCAAAACCCCAGACTACTGCTAAACACTTCTTTGTACTGGAGTAGTTCACTTCCACTAGTTGTAATATATGGCTTATATACATAATGGGATGGTGCTGAGCAGGCTTTCTTGCATCAACACACCTCCAAAACCAATATCAAAAGCATTCATGTGCAAAATGAAAGTTCGAGTGTAGTTAGGATATGCTAAAACCAGAAGAGTTGTCAATAACTCTTTGAGATTCATGAATGCCTGCTCACAATTTGGAGATCAAATAAAAAATGATATTGATGACTTCAGAAATGCTTGCAACAATGCAGTGCAATCAGAAAGATGATCCACAAAATGACTAAGATACTGCACCTTGCCTAGGAAGCGTTGCACATCATTCATACACTTTGGAGTAGAAAACTTTAGAATAACCACAAATTTGTCAATATTAACTTGCAAACCCTCACGAGAAATACAGTACCTAAGATAAGTTATGTCTTTAGACCCAAACACACACTTCGACCACTTCAACTTTAAACCAATGTCTCATAGCCGATCCAACACTTTACAAACATCACGAACATATTCTTCCTATGTCCCCTTCGAGTGAATCAAGACATTATTAATGAAGTCAATAGTCACCTCCAGCATATCACAAAGAACCTTATCTATCATTTGTTGGAAAGTTGCTAGAGCATTGTTCAAACTAAATGGAATCACCAAAAACTTGTACAAATCAAATAGTGTACAAAAAGCAATCTTAGGAATATCTTTTTTGGTCATCGGTACCTGCTAGTACTCAGAAGCAAGATCTAACTTGGTGAACTAATGACTTCTCCTCAGACAATCCAAAAGATCAATAGTGTGAGGAAGAGGGTACACATCCGGGATCGTCATTGCATTTAACAAACAATAATTGATGCAGAAATGAATACTCCCATCAGGCTTTGTCACAAGATGAGGTTCATATGCCTAAGGACTTTGTGATTTTCAAATAACACCCTTTTCTAACATCTCCTTAATGTTTGCATGTAAAATCTTGATCTTTTTGGGTGATTGACGATGAACAAAAACTTTGATTGGATGAGCATCCCTAGTTGGAATTGGATGATATATGGCAATTTTGGGCTCAAATGATAGATCAAATTCAAAGAGATCGGCATACTCTTTCATAAGCCAATCAACTGCTGCAACACAAAGACTGTCGAAGGGATCAAAAAAGGGAAGAGCGGAACAAAACAGAAACATAGGAGGAAGTAGTGGGGAAACAAAAGTAATGGAAACAAAAGTAAAAGCAAAGGAACAAAGAGGTACAAAAGTGAGAGGAATGGATGAAATATAAGGAAGTATGAGATAAGGGGGAGAAGCCTCAAAATCATATTTGGCATGATTGCGTTGCAACCAATCTATACCAAGGATGAGGTCAAAAGCTTGACTCAGCACCAGTTGCAATGATTGCAACCCAAACTTGAGATCACCCACACGCATATCTAGATCTGCCTCATCCCATGAACATGCATATGTACGGCAGTTGCTATAAAGAATGAAAACCAATTCTACCACACGATGTAAGTGTAGATAGCAATGTATGGCAACAGGTAGAGCAATAGAAGATAAACTCAAACTTGTATCAACAAACATGGAGAGAATAATAGAAGACCTATTGTTATAAGAACGAGTTTGGAAAGTAAACATTGGATGAACTAATGCCGAGTAAACCCCTTGATGATACTCCCAAAAGAAAAATGGAAGGGTCACTGACTTATTTGCGCAAGGTCCCTTTATTATTCATATGACTCCTCGTTTCCTGGATGCATCTCGATATCCAAACCTTCCACTACAACAGCACCATCAGGACATTGTTAATGCCAAGGTCTCCACCCAGGCCAATCCGGAAAACATTAAAAACACCAATAAATGTGACCAACTTCATCACACATCCAGTAGCAAACATCACGGCCACAACCATGTCCTTGCTTTAGTCCTTGGACTAAAGCAGTAGCAGCATCAACCTCCATTGGAACACGCCCATAGAAAGTGGAGTTGAAGGATATGCAACAAAAAGTGGAAGAGGCGACATTTCATAATATTTATCAATATGTTGTCGAACTTGTGCATGTAATTGCTCTAGCCACCCTTGATGATGCTCTTCACTTGGCATAACGATTTGCTTCGATATATTTGGCTCCATATGAATCAAAAGACTTTGGAAATGAATGCCAAATTGCATCACTAACTTAGATGGCCCTTGACGAAGATGATGCAATTGTTAGAAGGCATCATCACAATTGTTGGTATGTCCAAATATGCGTTTGAAAATGTCCGGGAGAACACTCTAATCCCCACGAGTGGCTGTGCTTAAACCATTATACCACTGCTACACTGTCCTTTGGAGACACGTGGGAAACTCATGCAAACGATGAGCATTTAAAAACTTCTGGATTTTCTAAACTGGGAGGAAAACGTCCACACAAGATTTTCCTAGAAGGTTTTAAATCTAAACTAGTTCTTAAATCTAAAACTACACTACGAGAAGAGTGCACTTACTTGCTTGTGCCAATCCAAGTCGAGATTGTGAACATGAGCATGAAGGTGCTAGTCCCACACCTTTGTTCCCTTGAAAGCGGTGGGTAAGTAAGATATTGATATGAAGAGCTCACAGGATAGAGCAAACCAAAATGATCAAGAGGTCATATTGCTGAAGAAATTATGGCCAGGAAAGTGTTACAAGTTATATTATGGTGGCCAACACTCTGGAAAGATGCCACTCAGCATTGTCAAAAATGTGATATATGTCAAAGAACGAAGTTTCCACTGAAGAAACAAACTTAGGAACTCAATCTAACAATAGCATTGGAACCCTTCCAGCATTGAGGACTTGATTTCATTGAACCTATAGCAAAAAGTAGCAAAGGAAATCAATACATTTTAGTTGTTACCGACTATATGACAAAATGGGCAGAAGCTCTACCACTAAAGAAAGCCACAGTGAAAAATACAGCCAAGTTTCTCTACAAAACAATTATAACAAGATATGGATTACCGCAAGAAATTGTTACAAATCGAGGAACACATTTTTTGAACGAGACCATCAATATTCTCATCAAAGAATTTATCATCAACCATAAGAAATCAACACCATATTACCCACAAAGTAATGGACAAGCAGAATCAACAAACAAATCACTCAAAAGCATACTCAAGAAAATAGTCAAGACAAACCTTAAAGATTGGGATGAAAGAATATCGAGGAAAATTATCAATTTTGCGTGTGGGAAACTCACATTTGAAGAAGAAGACTTTGCCAAAGCTCTTCAACTACTAAACAAGACAGCAGCATCTCTATAGTTCTTGAATGTGAAAGAAAATTTGTGAGGGATTTTCAAATTCCTTCTCGCAATATTGGAGTTCTGACGAACGATGACATTAGTGAGCAAGAACATCGCCTTCATCGGACTTGAAAAATAGAGTCCAAGTTGACTTGGGAGCGTATGTTTACATCAAGTTCCATAGGGAACTCTCACAAGTTTTCAATGCGTTGGAGAGTAAGAAGAAAATTACAATGACACTTTTTCCATATGTAGAGGCTTTGTTGGTGCTTGTCCCTCAAGCCCAAGTGAAAACAGTGAAGGAGAAAGTTGACCTTGGCAAAGGAAGTGAGGCACAAGAAACAAAGGAAGAGGAGTAGGACAACCACGAGGAAGCAAAGGAAAAGTAAGTGGAAGTTGAGGATGAAGAAGACGAAGCCAAGAAGGAAACTCCAAAGGAACAGGAGGTTGAGGACTGCAAGAACACACAGGAGGAACCACCCTATGACGGGGAAAAATTGATGGATCACGCATAGGAAATCTTAGCACCAGAGAAAAATCAAGAGGAAGGGATTACTAATGACAAGCTCCCGGAGACTCCAGTTTGTAGTCTTGAGTCTGCAACACATGACTACAACCTTGAGCCCGAAACAGTTGTGATAACCGCAACAGCCAAAGACAACGAGAAGGGTTTCGACGAGGCAAGTCAAGAGTTCCCACCAATCAAAGAAGCTGAGGAGATGGAGAACCGTGTAATGCAGGATGGAGCAAAGCAACACCTCCACAATCGTCCTCCACACCACTACACTTCAAAGAAACGAGGATGGGAGAGCTCGAGTGCAGCAACCATAGCAACCAGAAGCTTCTGCACAACTTCCTGCAGTAGTACCATGACTC
The DNA here is from genome assembly GCF_000143415.4 of Selaginella moellendorffii. NCBI lineage: Eukaryota > Viridiplantae > Streptophyta > Lycopodiopsida > Selaginellales > Selaginellaceae > Selaginella > Selaginella moellendorffii. The sequence goes on from NW_003314318.1 coordinate 486,781, forward strand.
CAAGCTAGTGGTGTACACTCATGAAGGTATCGAGAGCTTTTATGAGAAGACATTCGTCAAGCCGATGGAGCAGTGCCTTTCCAAACTTGAGGACAGTTTCAAGCAGCTGAATGCTGCGATCAAGAGCATTTGCAACCATGGAATTCTGACTCCAAAATCTTGTAAAGAATCCTTCGACCTTGTGCAACAGTTTCAGTAGGAAAATGCAAGGCTCAACAAGGAGCTGCTTGCAGCAAAAGAAAGAATCCATGCACTCGAAGAAGCAGCCCAAACTTACGAAGAGGAAGAAGAGGAGGAAGAACCACATGAGGGAACACTATAGTTGCTACTGCTCATGTCAAGGTTAGGAATACAATCCTAACTTTGAACCTCTCAAGTTTGTTTTCCTAAGCTTAAACTTTCGAGCTTGCCTTTTTCTTTCTCCACTCTCCCACGACTGTTTCATACTGCATCCCACAGTCACTGCTCCATCGCTACATCTTGGGTAGCCATTCCCTCATGTGGTTCCTCCTCTTCTTCTTCCTCTTTGTAAGTCTAGGCTGCTTCTTTGAGCGCATGGATTCTTTCTTTTACTGCAAGCAGCTCCTTGTTGAGCCTTGCATTTTCCTGCTGAAACTGCTGCGCAAGGTCAAAGGATTCCTTACAAGATTTTGGAGTCAGAATTCCATGGCTGCAATGCTCTTGATCGCAGTGTTCAACTGCTTGAAACCGTCCTCAAGTTTGAAAAGGCATTGCTCCGTTGGCTTGACGAATGTCTTCTCATAGAAGCTCTTGATGCCTTCACAAGTGTACACTGCTAGTTTGGAGTTGTGGTACTGCTGCAAGAAGTTGTGCAGAAGCTTCTGGTTGCTGTGGTTGCCGTGCTTGAGCTCCTCCCATCCTCATTTCTCTGGAGTGTAGCGGCATGGAGGACAATTGTGGAGGTGTCTCTCTACTCCATCCTCGTCTAGACCCTTCTCATTGTCTTTGGCCATTGTGGTTATCACAACTGTTTCAGGCTTAAGGTTGCAGTCTTGTGTCGCAGACTCAAGATTGCAAACTAGAGTCTCCGGGAGCTTGTCATCAGTAATCCCTTCCTCTTGATTTTTCTCTAACGCTAGGATCTCCTGCGCATGATCCATCAGTTTTTCCCCATCATGGGGTGGTTCCTCCTGCGTGTTTGCACGGTCCTCAACCTTTTGTTCTTTTGGAGTTTCCTTCTTGGCTTCATCTTCTTCATCCTTAAATTCCACTTGCTTTTCCTTTGCTTCCTCATGGTTGTCTTGATCCTCTTCCTCTGTTTCTTGTGCCTCACTTCCTTTGCCAAGGTTGACCTTCTCCTTCACTATTTTCACTTGGGCTTGAGAGACAAGCACTAATGCCCTTTCATTCAAAGCCTCTATGCATGGAAAAAGTGTTGTTATAATTATCTTCTTACTCTCTAGTGCATTGAAAACCTGTGAGAGTTCCCTATAGAACTTGATGTAAACGTACGCTCCCAAGCTGACCTGGACTCCATTGTTCAAGTCTTCATAGATGAAGGTGATGTTCTTGCTCACTTATATCACCATTCATTGGAACTCCAATGTTGCGAGAAGGAATTTGAAAATCCCTCACAAATTTTCTTTCACATTCGAGAACTGCAAAGATGCTGTTGTCTTGTAGTTTGCTGCTCCCTTCAATGTCTGCATGGCAGACCAACATGTCGTAAGACTGGCAAAATAATTGACCTCGACAACCTTACCAAAATGTAAATTGTGAGAATAACTAAGGAGTAAACAATCAGGCTCCAAAGCCAAGACCACTAGCAGCACAGAATGTTGAGGTGGAAATTGACAAATCACAAACTTTTGAAGAACCAACAATACAAGTATCAGCAATTGGATAATCTGGAAGAACAAGATCACAATGATGAAGTTGAAATTATCATGAAACTTGAAACTTTTAGATTTTCTAAATTGGGAGGAAAATGTCCACATGAAATCTTCTTAGAAGGTTTCAAATCTAAACTAGTCCCTAAATCTAAAACTACACTACGGGAAGAGTGCACTTACCTGCTTGTGCTAATCTAAGTTGAGATTGTGAACACGAGCATGAAGGTGCTAGTCCCACACCTTTGTTCCCTTAAAGGTGGTGGGTAAGTAAGACATTGCCGTGAAGAGCCAAAGAGATAGGCAGAATGATGATGTATTATATTTTGTATTAGGGATCAGTCTAAAAATATTCTAAGTCCTACTTTTATAGTTGCTACTGCTCATGTCAAGGTTAGGAATATAGTCTTAGCCTTGAACCTTTCAATTTTGTTTTCATAAGCTTGAACTTTTGAGCTTACTTTTTTCCTCTTTCTCTAGTATCATCCCAAGAATGATATGTGGCAATCACCGTGAAGTGATCAAACCATAGTACACATTACCCCTAGGATTCCCACAAAAGAACTTCAGCCGAACATAAAGATTGGCACTAAGAGCAAGAGGAGCTATACCATATGTTGTGAATGCTACTATCAATTGAGTTTGGTTGTTCAATTGCAATCGCATAGCATGAAGCAATTCCACCAATTGCTACTCCAAAGTCAAAGGAGGAGGAGATTGTTGCTCTACCATGAAGATGAATGAAAAGGAAAAAGCAAAAGAAAAGAAATGAAAAAAAGGTTAGAAAGAAAGGGAGATTTAGACAATGCAAAAGTTAGATCTAAACCAAAATTTTGAAAGAAAAGAACAAAAGAAAGGAAATGGAAAAAATTAGATCTAGACAATGCAAAAGCTAAATCTAAACCAAAATCCTAAATTTAAGCACTCCTCAGAGATAATTAAAGGTGCCCCTCACTTCCACCAATATGAGTGTATGGCATATAGAAAAGGAATATAGAAAATGTGCATATCAATTAGTCCAAAAATGTTAATTTATATATGTCTGGATTGAAACCAATATGACGGGTACCAAAATCCCAATATGCTAATATTAATATACAGCATTATAGCCGTACACTTGGACCTCACAATTCAAAATTAAAACTAAAACTATTAGTAGTATGTGTGTGTGTGTGTGTCTATATATATATATATATATATATATATATATATATATATATCTGTGTATGTGTGTATTAGTTCTAATTGAAGACATAATTTAATTTATTTTAGTAGTTTTAATATATAAAATTTTGAGAACTTTGAATTTTTTATTTTTATTTTAGAAACCATATTTTACAATAATATACAGCTGAAGTTGTTTTCATAGCTAGAATAATAATGTAGTCATAGTAGATTCTAGTTAATAGTAGTTATTAATTGATATAAGTGAACTCTAATTTATGCTAATCCTTTTTACTTAAAATAATATTATATTTTTTAATAACAATTTTTTTGTCTATATATATATATATATACTTTGTATGAAATTCATTTTTTCATTCTTAGAATTACTAGTGATAGCTTGATAAATAGTTGAATGGCACATTTTAGAAGTTATTGATTGAGATAGATGAACCATAATTGCTACTTGAAAATTAGAATTAGAATTAAATGTGATAGTTTAAATAGTGTAAGTTGTTTGCTAATCAATTTTCTTTTATTTTATAGTTTTTATATAAACCAGTCATATCTTAGTTGATTAATTAAGATGTAATAATTATTTATTGACTGCTAAGAAATTGAAGACAACACTAGAAAACCTGTGAAATATGCTCAACTCTAAAATTAAATTCTTTCAGAATTATTCTTCTAATTTCTTAGCAGTAGTCATGGTTCATCTATCTCAATCCACAACAGATTACTACTTAAACTATTACTACTCATTCTACTCTTTCAAAGTTTCTTACACCTTAGAATATTAATGAGTGAGACTGGTTCCATTTCCTGGTTTGAGAAAGATACTCTTGGATGGTTGATAAAAGTCAAGAGTCAAGGTGCATCTTTCACAGAATGAAAATTTTTGATGCTTTGTTGACTTCGAAGGAGCCTAATAGTGTTGAATGTCAACTTTTAAGGTAACGTGCAGATGTGTGTATAAGTTCGTCATTCATGATCAGAATTTGTTCAGGTGAGCCTGTCTGGAGACTGATCTCGTTGCACGAGGGGGTGGCGACGACAACTACGGAGCCAAGATACCCACCACCTTTTCTGCCACGAGATGCAACAGGATCGGATCTTGGAAATCAGAAAAAGAACTTTTCTGGTACATCGGAAGTTGCAGAGGGTGATGGAGAGAAACAAAAGTGGTGGCCCGGGAAGAAACAGAAGCAGCTCTTTGGGCGGTGGCCCCATACCCTTCAATCTGCACCGAAAGGAGGAAATGTGAGAAGCAACGAGGCAAGCAATGGGAGCGCATGTTGCATGATTCACGAACTTGGAAAAAGTTGTGAGAGAAGTTGGTGGGACTATGTATGTGTTGTTTTTTACATTCTTCTTTGAGAAAGAGAGAAATTAACTTTCATTTTGGACCAAGAGGAGAACTTGTCTGGGCATGTGTTTTTATGCCATTCGGTTTGGTCTTTTTCTTCAGAATTGTTTGCCAGGGAAAGCCATATTTTATTCTTGTTTTCGGTTTGTTTTGCTTTTGTAGCTCTCTATTTTTCAAATGAGTGTTCTTGCATCAGCAGCAAACTGCAAAACCTCTCGGTGCTCGTGAGGGCGATCTGATTGCTTTTTGGCACGCAACGCATGCATCAGCAGCAGCAGAAGCAGCAGGAAAGCAGTTTTCTTTGTGATGTAAATTTCACTCAACTAATCTCCAGGCTTTTCTCTGAGTGGAGTCTGGAAACTTGGGCCGATGTTAAGAGCAGCCCACTAGAAGCAAAAACTTCAAAAGCTTATAAAAAGATCGATCCCAGGCATTGAGAATACGTTCTTGTGGCAATCATGACACGAACTCTTACGAGCACAGGCTGACCCACACAAAGGGCAAAACGATGGCGAAACTTCTCCATTTGGTTGAAGCATAATCTCAACCTTAGAGATGACACAAAGCCAAATGCAACTTAAGCTCGGGCACTTACACGATATTCCTGCCAGAGTTTTGGATTTTTTTGTTTATAAGAGGATGAATTGGAGGGAGCAAGTGTCGGCGTGTTTGATGCTTCCACTACACTTTCTCCACAAAAACAAACTCCGGCGTGTTTACTCTGGAAAAGTCTCGACCGATCCATCAATTGCGAGCTGCTAAACTCTTTTGTTTTCATCCCCGCTTCTCCTCTTGTTTGTTTACTTGATGGGTCTTTGCGGATCATGTGAGAGGTGTTGACAAGCTGATTTTGATCGATATATGTTGGTCAACTCAAAGGAATCTCCAGATGCCGTTTTCATTCCCTCCCAAACACCCAAGACATTTCGGATCACTGTCACTGTCAGTGCCAAGTGCGAGATTTTTACGAGAGGTAAAAATTACTGCCATGAAACTTGGAGGAAGAATCAGGTGTAATTTGTAAAAATAATGGATAGCTGGCTGGCGCTCATTACGCGCGGAGTTAAACGCTCTCACATGTATTTTCACCACCATGGGCATTTATGCTGTATTCGCGCGGGAATATGCCCGGAATGGGCATATTCAGGGGGCATGGTTTAGACTGGGAGGCATTTAAGAAGAGCGATGGATTGATTTGTTGCGAGCGATAGATTGTTTCGTTGGCTGTTCCTTGTGTGTGCGCTTGGAAAAAGAGATCCCGAGAGAGACTGAGCGAATCATCGGCATTATTTGGTTCGCAGAATCGCAGTAGCAAGGAAAGTGTGTGGGTGTGTTGCTTTGTTGGGGCTTTTGCGGTCGATCTCTCTCTCTCTCTCTCTCCAAGAACCATCGATCCTGCGAAGGCAAGAACGAAGAAGCCCTTGCGTTGTTCTTGCGGGGTGGAGCAGCAGATCACCAGCAGACAGTGATTGGCATTTGATATTGCGAGCGAAATTTCGTGGCTTTCCTGTTGGTTGTTCTTGTCCCTTGGAGGGTTTTGTTTTTGGGGTTTTGGATGCTTGCGAGAGGTGGCATGTAATGCGCAAGCCCGCATCGTGGGAATAATAAAAACCGGGCGCGAGAGTGAGAGCGAGTCGGGATTGACAAGGAAAGCGGAGCAAGCAGCGCGACAAATCTTGAGCAGTTTGTGATGTTCACCGCCCGCAGCAGAAAGCAGACGCAGGAGCAGATGCAGGTGCAGGCGCAGGCGCAGGAGGGAGCAGAACGCAGAATGCAGAGCGTTTTCGCGTTTTTCTCATTCTCTCTCTTTGTTTCCCCTGTCTGGCTTTTAGCCTAGTTCCCGTTTTGCTTGTCCGAGCATCCGATCTGCTGCGCAAGGATCGTATCGATCCATCGGTTGGTCCAAATCCCGCAAATCCTCTGATCGATCGATGGGTCGCTCCAAAGTTCTCATTTGAAGGCTTCCACCATCGAATGGATAGTTTAGCTCCCCTCTGCTAGATATAGATCTTCCCTCCATCTCTTTGGGACTCTTCGAAGATATGGCGATGGCGGCGACCATGGCTACGCATCATGAGCAGTACCACCAGATTGTTCTTGCGAAGAATGGCATGATCGACAAGAATCACCACCACCCAAGCGGTGGCAGCCCCGTGAAGAAGCTCGAGAATGGATGGCAGGAGGCACTCATCACCGAGTACTTTGAGAATGGCGGCGCCACCATCTACATTCCTCGCATCATCAATGGCTGGCTCGACCAGGAGCACCACTCCATCGGCAGCGCCACCAAGAAGAATCACCACCACCTCCAGCAGCACCAGCGCGGCAAGGTCTGTGTGCTTAGCATCGATGGCGGGGGGATGCGCGGGATCATCCCCGCCAAGCTCCTCGCGCATCTGGAGCGCCTCCTGCAGCTCAAGACGGGCGATTCCTCGGCGCGAATCGTGGATTTCTTCGACATCGTGGCGGGATCCAATGTGGGCGGGATGATTGGGACGATGCTCTTCACCGGCAAAGGGGGCAGCGATTCCAATCGCCCGCTCTTCTCCGCCGAGGAGGCCTGGAGCATCATCGCGCACAAGGGGAGATCCATTTTCAAGCGCCGGATCGAGGAGCTCAAGGCGCCGTCGCATCCGGCTCCCAAGAGGGGATTCCTCCGGAAGCTCTTCTCCAGGAGGAAGAAGAACCCGGCGGCGGCGGCGGCGACGAGCACCGTCCCTGGGGCGACACCGCGCGGTACCGCCGGCTGCACGGGTCCCAAGTTCTCCACCGACGGCCTCGATGCCGTGCTGCGCGACATGTTGGGCGACCGTACACTGCGCGACACGCTCAAGCCCGTACTAGTCCCGTGCTACGACCTGGCCACGTCAGCTCCCTTCCTCTTCTCCCGCGCGGGAGCGCTCGAGTCCGCGGCATGGGACTTCCGGCTCTCTGACGTGTGCCGCGCGGCATCCGCGACGCCGGGTCTCTTCCCTCCGGCGGCCGTGGCGTCGGTCGACGGCACGACGCGCTGTACCGCGGTGGACGCCGGCATGGTAATGAACAACCCGGCAGCGGCGGCCATGACGCACGTCCTCCACAACGGCGAGGAGTTTCCCGCGGTACGTGACGCCGGCGACGTGCTGCTACTGTCACTGGGCAGCGGTGTGTTTGAGCGGCGGTACGACAAGGGAGTGGCCGACTGGGGGCCGTGCCAATGGGCCAGGCCGGCGGCGGAGATAGTTTTGGACAACGTGTCGGACATGGTGGATCAAATGCTAGCCATGGCGTACGCGTCCTCGGCTGGTCGAGAAAACTACCTTCGTCTCCAAGTAAGTAGCTCCAAAAGCCGGGTTTTTTCTTTGTTTTCCTTCTGGGCACGAGCAATCATCGCTAAACTTCTATCTTTTTTGTTTTCTATCTCCTCGCAGACTGTGATGCCGGCCTCGGGGTATCCAGCCGAATCCGACGATCCGAGCGATAGTAATATCAAAAGATTGGCTTCCGTGGCGGATGAGCTTCTCGAGCAAAAGGCGATGGAGCATATGGGATTTGGAGGGATGAGAGCTTTGCAGCAAACCAATGCCGAGCGGCTGGATTGGTTTGCAGAGCAGCTCATCCAAGAGCAGCGAGCGCGAGCTCTGCGATCTTCACCCACAGTTTTGCTCAAGAAGCCAAAGCCTCACTGATCGATCGGAAAGTGTTTCAGTTATTCAAAGTTCTTCATGAATTCCCTGTAGATAAGGTTTTTACAAGTGGAAGGAGAAGTTATGCTATCAACGTAGCTACATAGAAGATGATCTATCTTTCTATCTAGTCTTCTGTTAAATGCAAAACTTTGATCGCTTACTTGCCTAGAAGATTGAATGGCTTGCGTGCTTAGAAACTTGAATGGCTTGCGTCGCAGCCCGTATCATGGCCGTCTACGTAAGAGATACCACCACACGTAGCTCCTGCTGCTGATTTCATCCTCTCGGGATCGACACCCGCATTGCAAAGATTCGCAAACGCTCTCATGTGCTTCATCCCATACTGTCCGAGAGGTCCACACTTGGCCTCGAAGACTCGAACCTGTTAAAAAAAAGAGAGAGCCGTCAGCTCGTTCCGTTAGGAAGGTTTGCTTTGATGGAAACCAAAGTGTGGAGGCACTCACCATTTCCTTGAGACAATCCCAATTATCGACAAGTGGATGTCCCTCGGGTCTCACGGAGTTGAGGATTTGGGAGGCAGATTCTGAGCCCAACAGAACGCTTCCCACAAGTTCCACGCTCCTGTCAATCTGCGTACGCCTTCCTATCACGTCCAGGAACTCTTGCAATGCCTTGGACTTCTCTAGTGAATTTTCCTTGGAGTTTTTGTACTGCAAAGCAAAGCAGAAAAAGAGAGAGAGACAAAGTCAGAAAAGTCGAAAAGATAAAAGAAAACACCAGTGTACTGACGCAATCTAGAGAACCGTGAAAAATTGGAGCTACAAAGCTTTATGAGACAATACCTTCTGCCAGAAATGTAGCAAGTCGGCATCACGCTGGCCAATGCTTGAAGCCGGTTTGTCTTGGAGAAAAAGCTTGAGCCCGACGGGCAGCAATTCTACAGCTTTTGCACTGTAGGAAGTCAAATTGGCGTTGGCCGGGTCAAACCCGAGATACAAGGATAACCTTTCCTTGTCCATGTTCGTGTCTCCATACTTCATAACATGGGATCCCATTCTATAAGTATTCGCGTCAGAGGTTCTCGCTTTTACCTGCAAAGTTATGCACAATGATAAGAATAGCATCGATCGAGCAAGCAAATTTGTTTTTTTCGCTTACAGTGTTGTACTGATCCTTCAGCCTTTCATGGTCGAGATTGTGTACTTCACTGCAAAAAGATTGAAGCCAATTCAATTCCATAACCATTTCTTTCTGGTCTCAGGTACCTGTCCTCCATCCAGGCCACACTGTAAAGATCTCCGATGCAAGTATCATACTCTGGCGGTGGAGAAGGCTCCATTCCTGGACAGTAGGTTCCCCAGCTGCTTTCAACAGCGTTGGATGCCGTCGTCACGAAGATGTTTAAGTTTTTTGGAAGTAATCCCTCAAAGATGCTGCCACTCTCACAAGCTTCAATGTAAAGCACCTGTGATCACAAACACGTCGTCAGAACTTCCCCGTTCCAACATAAAGCCAAGCATACCATTTCCTTGTACTTATTATTGTCGTGCATATCTTTGAGAGTTGTGACCAAATCAACAGCATATAAATACGGAGTGACCGGCATACCTGCGTAGCATGTTTCAAGTATACCGAAAGAAGAAAAGAATGAAGCTGTGCCTTACCAAGTACGCCAGGACCCCCATGATCCGAGTAGAACACAAAGATATGATCATTTGGACCACTTTCCACAACTTTTCCACTGCCGCCTTGAAGAGCTTCTTTATCCCCGCGAAGGACTGCCAGAAAATTGTTCACTGTGACTTGATCTCCAGTGTAGTCCTGTAGTGGAAAAAATAAAGAACAGGCCTTTTAGTGTTCTGGAAGTTGTCTATTAGAATGAAAGAGATTGTTCTCACATTTGGAACACCCTCATAAACGTTGTCTCCATTGGGGTGATTTATCATGACTCCAGGCCGGGGATTCGCAAAGTTATTCGCGATGTCGTCATACATAAACACCACTATATTCTCTTCTCTCATACCTCCCCTCCTCAAGAGTTGATACGCATGGCAAACATCCGCCTGGAATTTTTTTTTCCAAAACATTAGAGCTAGATCCTCGAGAAGAACAAGAAAAGAAAGTTCTAATAATACTAGAGCCAAGATTTCTTTGATCGCTAAGTTACCTGGTGTCTGTAATTCCAATATCCAGCTGAGCCAGCGATTAGAACAGCCCATCGCGTGCCACGGGGGGATTGATCCTCCAAGAACTCGTCGCTTGCACTCGAATCCCTCTTCCACTCGAATTTTCTCGCAGCGCAGGCCTGCTGCGTAAGAATCAGCAACCAGAGGACGCATTCCAGACGAAATCGCCCCATTCCCGCCCGAGCGCTCTCGAAATCTAGACCTAGTAAGCTAGGAGGAGGAGATGTGGATGCGATTACGCGCGGAAACAATCGATCGCTGTGATCTTGACACGCATGGTGCCAACGCGCGCTTATTGAGGAGCCATGCAATGCAAGACGATAAAATATTGCCACTCCCGGGCCCTAAACAAAGAAAAAGAAGAGTGAGAGAATAGAAAGATCTGGATTCCTCGTCCTTCTGCGCAAAGCGCCAGCGCCATCGCCAAGGCTTTCCATTTTCGCCAAATGTTACGTGTCACTTCCAGCGGCACCCACGTGTCCCATGCAAATAGGGCTTACGTGGCACCACCATAGCCAGCCACGCCGCTTGACGTAAAACAATCGGTTCGATTCCCGGGTCCCTACAAAGTCGGTCTGGTCAGTCACTCCAATCACTTTCTACAAGGGAAGGAAACCAGGAGAAGCAACCAATGCTTACCTCTCATTGAAAGGATATCATGTCGTCAGTGGCTTTAGATCTTGTAGACTTTGTAGCCATCGTCGGGATTTTTCATTCCGTCCTCCCAGTCGCCAAATTTGTTACCGCCAAACACGAGCAGCTTCATGCCGACATGGCTACGCAATGATAGGAAAAAAAAAAGGTTTTTTCTTATCGAGAGGCATAAATCTAGTGAGACTTACTCGGAGCTTACAGCAGACAAGGAATTTATGATCACATCCCACGCAAGCGGGTCGGAAGTTCCCAGATCGACCCTGTTTTGTTGGAAAGAAAGATTTTTTAGATCGTAATAGAAACTTCCGAGATTTACCAGACTCTTCCGATAGTGTCTTGGTACTCTATATCGCCAATGTTGTGGAAGTAAGCTGGCAAGGATTGCTTGGCTAGTTCCGGGGAGTACTTGGGTGGTGCTTCTACTGGCAACTTCGTCAGCTGAGAAAAATCGCCAAAAAACACACAGTGAACAAACTTTTTTGTATCATTGCTCTTACTTGCATGTTAAGGGTGTTGAAAGCTCCCAGCTTGCCAAGAATGTACCATGATCTAAAGACCTGGATTGCCACTTAAGAATCACACTTTAATTATCTTAAAGTGAACTTACGCCTCCGATGATGTCCAAGTCCTTTTCTGTTGGCGCACCACACAGCTCGAACCAAATAAATGCTCCCGCTGGATCGAAGCTGTGTTGACAATTACAGTAAACAAAAATGAGCGAGAAAGAACTATGGAAACGTACTCTCGGAACTGTACTTCCAGAGGTATAGCAGTACCAGTCTTCGGAGTAAAGAGGTCATTTCCTTTCCGGAGTACCCTGTCCCTCAACTATAAAGAAAAGAGAAAAGAGGATAAAACAAGACAAAAGAGTGAATGAATTCTTTCCGTGGAAAAGTGCTCACCCGTTTTTCCATCTCCTCTGGATTGCCAAGGCTGTCACCTAGAATCTCCCGAACTTCATCGTCATTGCGAGCTTGATCTTCAAAAATCCTGGCAGCAAAGGAAATACATAGCATTTGTCAGCACAAACACGAAGGAATGAGCAAACCTTGCCCATTCGGGGTATGTGGAGGCTTCCTTCTCCTTGCGAGCTTGCTTCTCATACCTTACTTTCTCCAGCCTCTTTGCCCTCGCGCCGCCCTCCTTGAATCCTCCTCCCTGATCGCCCTCGTCCGTGGCATCGATGTCGCTCAAATCAGCCCCAACAGCGCAAATGCGAGCGCCGATCCTGCGCCGTCGCCACTGGCATTTTTTCGCCTGGACTGGCAGCGGCCGCCATAGCCTCGGCGGCGAGAGCCAGCAACAAGAAGCCATAGCTAAAACCCTGGACCCTAAAATTTAAATTATGGCGGTAAGTTTTAATTTGCAAAAGGAAGGTCGCGCGTTCGAATTGCCCTGGCTCTCCTTCGTCCGGATAAGATCCATCACTACCAGGTATGGCGCTCTCTTTCTTTTTCTCTCGATCTTCTGTCTCTCTCCGGTCGATCGTCCTACCTAGGGTATTTCGCGTTCAGCGTCGGGCATGGAGGCAGTGTCAACGATTTCGAGGCCGCATTGCGGTGAGTCGGCGCAGCCGAGGCGATTGGAAAGCTCGTTTCTAGGGAAATTTAGGTCGCCGGCGATGGATCGGGCGGCCATAGCGAGCAGCGAGCGATCTTTGCAAGTCTTGACGATTGAAGCGTCTAAGAGGAAAGGGCCGATGCGGAGGATGCAGCAGCAGCAGCAGATGCAGCAAAGATCACTCCCGAAAGTCCCAGCGGCGGAGGACGACAATCCGCGATTCGTGATCTTCATTCGCAGTAAGAACGTAAGCTCACGATCGATCGCTCTCTTTTCTGGTTTCTTGCTCGTTCTTTGGAATCTAATACTTTCTTCCAGGTTCCACTTTGGTACCCTTTAAACATTGTCTCGGGAGGAAATGCGGCAAAATTCATGGTGGGAGTCACTAAGAACGAGTGGGGAAAGAAGATCTATGGCAACAGCTTGACAAACAACATCGGTGCCGCTGTTTACAAAGTAAGCACGCCGATCGGAAAGATCGGACTGAAACAAACATCGGCTTTGGAAATTCATAACGATGGTTTCTTAGATGTGACCAGGACGAGGAGAAGATCATTGCCTCGGTGGTGAAGACCTACCCCACGCTGAAAACAGCGAAGGAGTTCCAGTTTGGTTACAAGCTCGTGGTAAGTGCTCAGATTGTTCTCGAGCTCGATCACACTGCTTCGATCGTCACAAATCTCTTGCTTCTTGAAACAGGACGAAGAGAAAGCCAACGAAGCTCTCCGGCCTGTGGATGTCACTCTGGTCAGGATCTCACTTATTTTTTCCTCTCGCCAAAGTTCTAAGCTTTTTTTCTTGTTCTTGATCCAGATTCCTCCCAAAGAGGAGCTCAAGCCCATCACAGAGAAGGTCACCGACTTCGTGGGAAAGGGCATGGACAACTTGAAGAGCTCCCTTGGCCTCTAAAATTTTCAAACCGCCAGAATATTCTCACAATCTCCCGCGAGTTTTTCAACGGCCTGGATCTCTCTCGTCACGAGCGGCTGGGATTTCGACCTAATTAGGGTTTAGGGTTTATGGCGGCTGGGAGAGGGCTTTATAAGGATGCGCGAGAACGAAGGGTTTTTGCGTGGACGGACTCACAATCTAGAAGTGGAGCGGCTTGTTTTGGTGTCGTAAGGTCCACGGTGGGTCGCCACAGATTGATTCACTGCGCTTGTTGATGATCGCCCTCTCGGGGGTGGGATTCCGAGCGGCAGCTATCACATATTCCATTGCCATGGGGAGCGGCTATGCCGCGATTACCTCTTTGGACAGACCATGTGATAAACATCCCCCAAACTACTCTTCCTCTCTCTCTCGATTCTCTAGTGCAAGTGATGATCTTTCATCTTTTTCGCATCCATTCGCTATCAGAGAAATCTGTGCTGAGCCCGAGATGAAATGGTCTGATGCTCTGAATGAATGGAACCTTTGTTGTGTTTGAAGGATTTCTCCGAAAAACAAACCAAGAACATCCGTGAGCAAACCAACTAAACTTTACACTTTACAACCAAAAATCACAAAAAAATACCGAATGGATGAACTTTATGGTGGCAAAAGAAGCAAAACGAATTGTCTTTTTCCATTTTCTTCGTAAATAATCTCATTCTCAGTAGCTGCGTCCCCAGAGAGCCCACTTCTTTGCAGGTTTTTCCGAAGCAAAGCACTTGGTCCCTGAGAAAAAAGAAAGAATTAATCGCGAAAACCAGCGCCGAGGAATCGTGATACCTTCTGGGAGATCTGGCTGATCGAGAGGCATGCATAGCGTCTTGGCAGCTCCACTCTCTCCTTTGGTTCTGGCCTTGACGTCCTCTTCTACTTTCTGCCAAATATCAAACAATCGTGTAAGGAAATGTAAATGCAACGTTCTTGTAACTCACCTCTTCGTCACACCATGGAGCGAGCACCATCTTCTTATCGTCCAGGGCCTTCATAAACTCCTTCCAAGTGTACGCCTTGACGATGCAATCGTCCCTCTCTTTGCGAGCCTTTTCTAGCAGCTGGAGTTGGATCTCTTCCAAAAGCTCGCTGATACGGTCGACGATCTTGTCCATTGGCACATCTTCTTTAGCGCCAGTATCCCGCCTCACAACACGGACCTGTAACAAAAGAACCAAGTTCTCACTAGAACAAAAGAAGTGAACATACCTGACTGTTTGCTAGATCTCGAGGACCAATCTCAACTCTCAAAGGGACGCCTTTGAGCTCCCAATTCGAGTATTTCCAACCCGGCGAATAGTTGTCTCTCGTATCCTCCTTCACTCTCAGTCCAGCGGCTTTAAGCTGGCGAGCTGTGCTAGCGGCGGCGTCAAAAAGCTTCTGTGTGTCCACGTCCTTGTAAGGCACTGGAATTATGATAACCTGTACTGGAGCGACGCGAGGAGGGAGCACCAGACCCTTGTCATCTCCGTGTACCATGATCATGACGCCAATCTTACATGTAGCAATCAAACACCAAGTCAAGAATCAAGTGGAAAAAGAAGAAAAACTGCTTACTGTTCGAGTAGTCAGACCCCACGAATTCTGCCAAACTTTCTTACGCTCACGCTTCTCGTCCTCAAAAACAATGTCGAACATTTCCGCAAAGTTCTGGCCTAAGCAATGCGAGGTAGCACCCTGGATTCCACGACCAGTGAGCGGAATAAATGCCTGGAACAAACAGCAACAGTTGAATAAGTTCAGGCTTCGAATCAGAATTTTTACCTCCACAGTCGTCGTGTAGAGTCCACCCGCGAACTTCTCGACTTCACTCTTCACCCCCTTGATGACGGGGATAGCGAGTAATTCCTCGTACACTCTTCGATAGAGATCAAGCACCGCATACACTTCCTCATCCGCTTCTTCCTTGGTTGCATAAGCGGTGTGGCCTTCTTGCCAAAGAAACTCACGACTCCTGAAAAGAGAATTACGTATCATCTCAGAAAGAGAATCGAGGAGAAGCTACCTTATGAAAGGAGTTGGGTGCTTAAACTCCCAGCGAACCACGTTACACCACTGGTTGATCTTGAAAGGAAGATCTCTGTGACCCCGAATCCTCTTAGCAAAAATGGGGTACATCACGGTTTCGCTGGTTGGACGGATGGCTATAGGGACTTCCAGAGCCGATTCTCCCGACTTTGTCACCCATGCAACCTGGAAAACTGGATCATAGCATCGAGAAAAAAATAGTCGCGGATCTACCTCAGGAGCAAATCCCTCTACGTGTTTTTTTTCCGTGACAAGCGCTCTCTCGGAAACAAACAGTGGGAAGTACGCATTTTCCACTCCTAGATTTTTAATCTCCCCATCAAGAAAACGCTGTAAAAAGGAGAGAAGAAATAAAGTTACGCTTTGCGATGAAAATCTAAGATCATTGACTTGCCTGGATCGACTCCCAGATCGCGTAAGACCATGGAAGAAGAATGTAGCAGCCGGAGATATCATAATACTCGATCATATCACCCATGACAACCACCTATGAATCGTTGAAAAGATAAAATCAAAGCTCTCCCGAGATCCAACCTAGTAATGCGCTTACCTCGCTATACCACTCCCCGAAATTCTCCCCTTTCTTCACTGTGAGGCCAAGCCCGGTCTCCTTCTTCCCCTCCTTCTTGGCTGCAAGGCGCTCGAGACTAAGAAAGAAGCGCATTCGCGAAAAACTTTGCTTACCAGCTACTGGCACCTGCGATGGCTTCTTCTTCTCCTTCTTCTCCTTTTTCTTCGCCTCCACTGGCGCCATCGCCTCCGTCGCCTCCATTGGCGCCTTGGCCTCCGTCGCCTCCATTGGCCGCAACGCAAGAACCCTAAATCTCTGTAGAGGTTTAGCCAGGCGATTAAAGCCGCTAGACCTTAAGCCCGAAGAAACGAACATTCTTGGATTTGAAAAAGAGGCCCTAGAGAACAGGGACGTCTTAGCACCCGTGACAGCGCCAGGGTTTTCAGAGCGCGGCGCGTAAATTCCATCCATGCTAGCTGTTCTCACAAGTTCCTGCCTCGCACTGGGAGGTAGAATCCAAAAATCCTCGCTACTTGCCAGTGCGCCGGGACGAAGATCATCACTCCATCTTTTCGACCAGCAGCAATCGATCGAGCGTCGCTGCGATGCAAGAATCCAGGCAGGAGGAGGGCCGGGATTTCGAAATATTTCCGGCCATGGCGGTGGATGAGCAAGAACAGGACGATCCAGGGCCCCGGCAGTCCAAGATCACGGCCGAGCTGATCGTCAATCTCGAAGATCCCGTCCTCGTCTATCCGAAATCCTCGCAATCGAGCCACCAGGTCTTGTATCTCTCGCATCTCGATCGCCAGGCGCCGCTCTTCATGTATAGCTTGTATTTCTATCGCGCCGGCGGCGATAGCGGCGTCTTCAATCGCCTCCGCGACGCCATGGAGCGCAATCTCGTGCCGCATTTCCCCGCGGCGGGCAGGATCAGGTATGGCGAATCCGGCGAGCCGGAGCTCCACTGCGGGGATCAGGGCGTGGTGCTCGTGGAGGCCTCCACCGGCGCGAGGATCGACGATTTCGGCGATATGCGCGACGCGAATCAGGAATTCGAGAAGTTCGTGTACAAGATCCCGCCCAGCTCCGACACCGCTTTGATCGTGGCCCAGGTAGAAATGTCGTGTTCTTGGTGTTCTTCACGATAGATCCATGGCTGGCTTTCCAGGTGACGCGATGTGGGTGTGGAGGCTTCGTGATTGGATTTGGATCCAGGCACGAGCTCTTCGACGGGCTGAGCGCGCTCCATTTCCTCTCGGATTGGGCGGCGCTGGCGAGAGGAGGGGTAGAAGAGATCGAGCCGCCCTGTCAGGACCGCCAGCGCCTCCGTCCCAAGATCAAGGCGGAAGAGCCCGACCGCGCGATCGATCTCAGCGAGCTCTACCGCGAGAGGTTCCAGGGGATTCCACTGCTCCGACCGGGTAGCGCCAGCGCTGCCGAATCGATCGAGGAGTATTTGGGTGCTCGGCACAAGTGCCGCGTCAGGGCCTTGAGCATCAGCGACGAGATGATCCAGCGATTGAAGGCCAGGGCGATGGATCGCGACGAGGGCAGCGCTCTCTCCTCGTGCACCACATTCGAGGTCCTCGCCGCGCACGCCTGGCTCGCGCGGATCAAGGCCCTGGAGATCGGCGATGGCGAGCGCGCGCTGCTGGAATTCACCGTCAACACGCGGCCGAAGATCGATCTCCCGCACCGATTCATGGGCAACGCATTCATCATGGCCTACTCCAACGCCGCCGCGGGGGATCTCCTCTCGGCGCCATTCCACGCGGTGGTGGGCGCGATCCAGAGCGCCAAGGCGAGCGTCACCGAGGACTACATCTGGGGATCGATCGACGCTCTCCGGGCGGCGCACAGCGCCAAGGGATCGTCCGGGCTGCTGCCATCTTTCCGGCAGACGACGATCGTGTCAGATTGGACAAGGTTCTCGTTCGATCAGCTGGATTTCGGGTGGGGCGCCGCGGCATTCGCGACGCCCGTCGCGATGCTGCTGCCAGACGTGCTGTTCTTGCTGCGGGATGGGATGGATAAGCGCCGGATTTGCCTCAAGCTCGGGCTGATGCCACACACCATGGAGAAATTCGAGAAGAACTTCTATGATCTGGGCCTGTCATGATGATCCCAAGCGTACGGTAGATCACTGATTGTCATGCCGTACGAGTTCTTCATCAAAATTATATCATGGAATGAAACGCAGTGACTGCCTTGGCTTGATCCAGGAATGCCGCAGCATCACGGTCGCAAGGGAGCTCCACAAGCGCATCCAATCGGCGATCCATGCCACTGATCTCTTTCTCCTCAACAAGCTCATCGAGATGTATGGCCGGTGTGGAAGTGCCGAGGATGCGCGGCTCGTCTTTGATTCCATGGCCACAAGGGATTGTTTCTCCTGGGATCTCATGCTCACAGTCTACTGCAAGAACCGCAAGATCGATCAAGCCAGGGAGATATTCCACTCGATGCCAGGCAGGAATCTCGTCTCTTGGAACTCTCTTCTTACTGCATATGCCAAATCTGGGCATCTGGATGAAGCCAAGGCGTTGTTTGATGCGATGCCGCAGAGAAATTTGGTGTCCTGGACGACAATGCTGCTAATCTTTACACAACACGGCAGAATCGAGTTATCAAAAACTATGTTCGATGAAATGCCTGCGAAAGATTTGGTGGCCTGGACCGCGATGGTGGTTGCTTATGCCCAAACTGGGCATTTTGAGAAAGCGAGATTGATGTTTGATACAATGCCTGCTAGAAATCTCGTCTCTTGGAATGGATTACTCTCGGCTTTTTCACAGAACGGGTGTTTTAACCAAGCAAAGGAGATGTTCTTGACAATGCCTGAGAGGGATATCGTCTCGTGGAGTGCCATGCTTGCTGCATATGCCCAGAACAGGCATCTGGAGGACGCTGTAAGGATCTTTGCCGATATGCCAGAGACGAATCTAGTGTCTTGGAACGCAATTCTGTCGGCTTACAGTCACAATGGAGACGTGGAGAGACCAAAGTTAGCATTCAGTAAGATGCCAGAGCACGACATAGTGTCTTGGAGCGCTCTCCTCGCAGCATTTGCCCAGGCCGGGTATTTGGAAGATGCCAAGATTGTGCTGGATACAATGCCCGAGAAGAATCTTGTAGCGAGCAATGTGATGCTTTCGGCTTACGTCCAAGCTTGTCGAGTTGAGGATGCCAAGAGCTTATTCGATGGATTGTCGGAGAGGAGTATTGTGTCGTGGAATGCGATGTTAGGTGCGTATGCTCAGTCTGGAGACATGGAAAGGTTGAAAGAGCTGCTGGATCAGATGCCGCTCCACAACTTGATCTCGTGGAACACTTGTCTCAGCGCTTTTGCTCAGCACGGGCAGCTCAAGAACGCGAAGAGATTGTTCTCGGAGATGGTCGATCGAGACATAGTTTCGTGGAGCATCATGCTGGGAGCTTATGCCCAGACCGGCTTCGTGGGCGAGGCCGAGGAGATCTACAACACAATGCCGCAGAGGAATCTGGTGTGCTGGAATTCGATGCTCTCGGGATATGGCGAGAGCGGGCAACTGAGCAAAGCGAAGCAGCTCTTCGACGAGATGCCGGAACGAGATATCGTCTCGACGAGCGCCATGGTGGCTGCGTATTCTCGCCTGGGATTCGTGGAAGAGGCAAAGCACGTCCTGGACACGATGCCGCAGCATAACTCGGTATCGCTCAACACCTTGCTCGACGCTTACACTCGAAACGGCCACCTCGAGCTCGCAGTGGAGATGTTTCACGCAAGAATGCCACAGCGGGACGTGGTGGCCTGGAGCATTATGCTGGTTTTGTTCACACATCTCGGCGGCCATCTCCGGGAAGCAAAGAGGCTTTTTGATGGCATGCCCGAGCGAGACTCCATCGCTCACAGCGTCATTCTCTCGGCCTACGCTCACAACGCCGCTCACTTCCACGCGGCTTGCTCCATTTTCTACGAGACAAAGCTCGCAGCGATGGCGGACGGAGCCGGCTTTGCAGCGGTGATCGCTGCTTGCAGCCACGGAGGCAAAGCTTTCGTGGGAAGGGACTTGTTCGTGTCGATGGTGGCAGATCACGGCGTGAAGCCGAGTAAGCAGCACTACTCGTGCCTGGTCGATCTCCTAGCTCGCTCAGGATATCTAGTCGACTGCCAGGACCTCATAGCTCATATGCCCTTCGTCCCGGACGCTCTCGAGTGGACGTGCTTGCTCGCGGCTTGTTGCACGCTCGGCGGAAGCAGTGTGGAGATCGGGGCTCGAGCAGCAGGGTCTCTGGTGGAGATGGACGCTGGTAGCGCTCAAACTTTTGTGCTGCTCGCAAACTTGCGCTCGTGGTCAGGGGAGAGAGAGAACTTAACCAGAAGAGGTGGACCACTTCTGACCTCACGAGGTCAAAAAGTCAATGAAAGTCAATAGCAGTCAATAACATTCTTCAAAGACTATGTTTGACCATTGACTTTGAGCTCAACTCATAAAGAGTTTCACATTTGAGACTCACAACTATGAAATACTTACCATTGCAGCATTTACCATTTTAACTGTTGCTCTTGATAACACGACGTAAAAGTTGCCGTGCATGGGCAATTGCAGGAAATGATGAAACCTCAGACTCAACAAACAGTGAAAAGATAATTTCAAGAGTAAGATTTTCCTATCTCCTGGCAAACATGATCATGGAGACCCCGATCAAAGCAACGATGGATCCAACCACGTCCCACACATCCGGCCGCGCGCCTTCGGTGATCCAACCCCACACCAGCGACAGCACAATGAAAAACCCACCATACGCCGCGTAGGTCCGCGCAAACGTCTGCCTCTGGAGCGTGGGGATGATCCCATACACCACCAGCAGAATGGAGCCCAGGATGAAGAAGGCCCAGCTCCATCCCTCGCGCCTCCACTTCCACACCAGCCAGCCCCCTCCAACCTCGCAAATGCCCGCCACGATAAAGAGAAGGATCGCCAGCGCCACGCCCTCGGCATCGTAGCTCACCATGGTTGCTTTGCTTCGCCTTGCTCCTCTTTTCCTTCTCTCTTCTCGCTTCCGAAACCCTCCAAAACGCCGCCGCTACTGTTCTTCCCGCTCTCTGCTATAAATGATAGCCGGAATGCTTCAAACTTTGCCCGCCACCATCACATCGATTTCAGTGAGCGCACTGAGCAAGAGAGAACAAAAAAAAAAAAAAAGAATCAAAAGAGTGAGCGAGACAGCTCCTACGTACAAGAAAAAAAGAGTACCTTTTGGTCAATGTAGATTCGATCGAAGTTCTTTCAGTGGCTTCTGGACAGATACCATCTGAGCGGCCTTTGCAACATGAGATCCTGCAAGAACAAAAACACAAAAACTTCACCATCGCGTGAGACGAAGCACAGTGAGATCAAGCTTAGCTTCCGAGCTACTCGAAAAGAATTGATAGCGAATGGAATGGATGGAGGCGCTCATACCACCTCGTCTTGTTTCGTCACACACTGACGCGTTACGACATCGCACTCCACTGCTGCGTTCTCGTTCTCGTCTTCGTCCTCGTCCTCGTCCTCGTCCTCGGTTAGTTCTTCCTCGTTTGATCCTTCCTTTTCGTCTTCTTCTTCACCGGCTCTTGTTGACGTCGGAGCAACCGCTGCTGCTGCTGCTACATACTGCGTGTAGTCAAAGCTTACGTGGTTTTTTTCTGATCGAGCATCGGCCATGTCTCGCTCAAACTCCGTCTTGACTTTTCTCAACGCTGCGGCGTATTGTCGATCCAGTAAATCCAGCTCCGTTTCAATCACTCCCTGGAAAGAGTCAGGCAATCAGACTCAGAAAAAACCAGCGAACTTGTCTTACCAGATCGATTTTTAGCCAACGATTGAACGTGTTCGTAATTGCTTGTTTCTACAAAACAAAAAACATGTAATAAAAGATTTCTCGCAGATCTGCAATCGAACAAACCTGTGCTGCTTCCCAGTCCGATTTGGAATTGCCACTAAGGCCCTTGCTGCAGCGACATTCGTAGATTTGTCTTGACACGGCTGTCAGCTCTTCTGATCTTCCGTCTGTACGAGAGATTGCATCAAAATCAGTTTTGTTCCACTTGAATACTTTTTTACTATCATACCGAGTAATCTTCTCCTGGCTTCGATCCAGCAGTCAATGTAGGGATGCGCTATGCTTCGAGCTGATCTAATAACATTAACAGCGTCATCGAGGTCCATTCCCTGAGAAAAAGAAATCGAAGTTAAACTCTGATAAAAACACTTCGAAGCTCTTGCCTGTATAAATGTAAGATATCCTACGACCGTTAACGTAGCACGATTGATACCGGCAGTGCAATGGACGTAAACCTTCAATCCTCGCGCGACAAGCATGTTTAACATCCTCACCGCTTCTGGCAACATCAGTGCCTGATTGAGACCAATGAGTTAGGCCAGCTACAAAAATGAACTGGAGAGCTACAAAAACAAACCTGATCACCGTGGTCGAAGTCATGGATAGGGACTCGCTCCAAGTAGACGCCTCTTTCTGACGCTCTTCGTTTTATGCTCTCAAATGGTATCTGACTCGCAAAATACAAATCTCGATCAGAGTTCTGAGACCATCAATCCTCAAACTCTATTACCTTGAGAGCATCCAAACAAACATCCGACTGCACGCTTAAAATCGCATTGACCCCACATCCCTCGGCAATTCTATCCTGGCAGGCACCATACAAATTAGCCTGCCATCCAAAAGTAAAACAAAAACATCACATACCACATCGTCGGGACTTCGTGGACAAGAGCCAACAACAATGCTTGAAGTGATCTCGTTCCAGTTTAGAGTCCAGTGCCAGGATGACGTCGATCCTCCATTATCTGCTTCGTTCTAGACAGCTTGAGCACAAGCTTTAGAACCTTGGAGAAATCGCAAGAACATATCACATACCTGACGCTTTTCCCAGCCTTCTTGCTCAGTCTCCATGGCTGGAGCGGTGCTCTGAGCTCTACAACTTACATCCAGCCCACGCCCCATCCTTTCTCGCAAAGTACACGGACTTTCTTCCTCTGGCAAAATCGCGTAGCCCCCTACCTTCATCATAGTTCTCAAAGTCTTCTTTCCCGGAATGCTAGCTATGGACGATTTCCCCTTGCTGGCACCATAGCTGGCTTGTAGAAACGAGCAAGAAGACGGAGAAGTCGAGGTCAGCGGCGGCGGCGGCGATGGGAATGGCGACAGGGCGGCAATGCGAATTTCGCTCGACACGGCCAGCGCCATTGCGCAGCACGTCGTTGCCCGCCTTTAATCTGCCACAGCCACGAACAAGATGGTCATAATCCAGCTAGAAACAGTGCCGATTCGCCGGATTCCCAGCTCCTCTCTTTTAAAAATCGCTGCAAGAATCCACGCCGAGACCAGGTCTGGTGGAGAGATTGCGAAATTGATCGAATCGGACTGAATAAAAAGGGGCGATCGATCGAGAGCGCATTTACCTCGCGGCGGCTCCTCTGATACACGAGGAATGGATCTTTCTCGCGCACGACGTCACGATGCACGCTCCTTGACTGCGTGCGCCATCGAAGAACAAGACGACGAACAAGGGAGCGAAGAAAATACGAAATAAAAACCTCTTGTGATCTGATACACTGTTTAACCTACGAAATCCGTCGGTCCATATTCAGCGCTTTTCACGTGGGCAAAAAAGTAAAGAGCCCTAGATTCTGGTATCTTTTCCTTTCTTTTGGTATATTCTCTCTAATTCTTTTTCTTCTGGTATAGAAGAACCCTAAAAATGCGTGGGCATGAGGCTTTGCTCCAGCGCGAGAGATCTAGCCGACGCGCGGCGAATCCACGCTGGGATCGTGAGAGCGGGGCTGGGGTCCGACAAGCGCGTCGTCGATCAGCTCATCCAGATGTATGGCAGCGTGGGGAGCGCGGCCGATGCCCGGGCGGTGTTTGAGGGATTTGCCGCCGCTAGCACCGAGCCGCCGGATGCCTTCCTCTGGACCGCGATCATCACGGCCTTCTCCAGGAATGGCGACCCGATCGCCGCGAGGGCGATGTTTGATCGAATGCCGGAGCCCAAGCATCCAGTCCCCACGAACGCGATGCTTGCTGCCTATGCCAAGAACGCCCTTCTGGAGGATCTCTCGCAATTCTTCTCCTGGATGCGCGATCGCAGCATCTTCTCCTGGAACACGATCCTTGCAGCGTACGCGGGCAGCCTCGCGATCGACGCAATGGAGCTCGTCTTCACGAAGATCCCCGAGAGGAATGTGATCTCTTGGAACACGATCGTGACTGCCTATGCCGAGGCTAGGGATCCGAGACGAGCCAAGAACGCTTTCGATGCCACCCCGGAGAGGAGCATCGTCTCCTGGAACGCGATCGCCGAGGCATTCGCCGTGAATTCCGACACCGATGCCACGATCCAGGCATTCGATCGAATGCCGCAGCACAATCGCGTCTCCTGGACCGCGACTTTCTTGGCTCGCGCCGATCACCGCCCGCTGGAAGAGATCAAACACCTCTTCGATCGGATCCCCGTGAGAGAGCCCGGGACATGGACAGTGATCGTCGTCCGCTGCTCGAAATCCTCGCAGCCCACAGCAGCGCTGGAGCTCCTGGATCGAATGCCGCAGTGGAACATCGTGTCACTCAACGCAGCGCTCCACTCGCGGTCGATGGGCGATCTGGAATCCGCGATGGCGATGTTCTCGCAGCTTCCGGAGAGGGATTCCATCACCTGGAACGTGATGCTCAACGCGTTCGCGCGATTGGGCTTCTTGGATCGAGCGCGCGAGACCTTCGATCGGATGCCCCAGTGGCACCTCGCGTGCTTCATTCCCTCTGTCACGGCCTCCTTGGCAGCGATCCGCGATCGATCAAGGAGATCTTTGACTCCTCCCCCGAGCACAACGTAGTCTCCGCGACAACGATGATCGTAGCGTATGCCCAAACCGGGCATCTTGGCGAGGCCGAGGCGCTCTTCGATTCGATGCCGCAGCGCACGGTCGTCACCTGGAACGCGATGATCGCGGCCTACGCGAGGAATTCGTGCCTCCGCGACGCCAAGGTCGCCTTCGATCGGATGCCCCAGTGGAGCGTCGTGTCGTGGAGCTCCATCGTGGGGGCGCTGGCCAAGAACACGCGCGTGGGCGAGGCCAAGGCGGCGTTCGACGCCATGGCGGAGAGGAACGCCGCCGCCTGGAACACGATGATCGCGGCCTACGCGCAGTCGAGCCAGCTCGAATCGGCCATGGCGCTCTTCGACGCGATGAAGCTCGAGGGGATCCAGCCGGACGCGAACACGTTCACGGTGGTGCTGGGGGGATGCGCGGCGGCGGGGGCGGTGGCGGAGGTGTGGCGGAACTGGGCGCTGCTGGCGGAGTTTGGGGTGGCGGCGATTCGGGAGCACTACAGCTGCGCGGTGGATGTTCTCGGGCGCGCCGGGATGCTGGAGGAGTCGGAGGAGGTGCTGGCGGCGATGCCATTCGTGCCCGACGATGTGGCGCTGGGGACGCTGCTGGGGGCGTGCTGGACGCAGAGTGATGTGAGGCGAGGGGAGAGTGTGGGGGGTCTGGTGCTGGAGATGGAGCAGCACAGCCCATCCAGGTACGTGCTCCTGGCAAACCTCCTGGCCACCGAGACCGTTGACCGTCCCGTTGACGTTCTATGACAAGGTTTGACTGACCACACAACCGTTGACTGTTATGGGGAATTTTATTGACCATTGAGCTATCCGTTGACTCTGCAGCCGTTGACTATCATGGAATTGGCCGACTTTGGAAGAGCTTTTGGTTTGTAACAAGATTTTAGACTTCTCGCGCGGAATCTAGAGACATTTTTGGTTACTTTTGAGTGGCTCATGTCAAGAAATTCAACCATTATCTTTTTGTGCTTCAGCGTTTGATCTCAGAAGCGCGGATAGTTTGTAATCATCGCCACAAGGAAAGGAAAAGAAAGAACTCCAGACAAACAAGTGCTCATTTCCCTAAAAGATTTTCAGGCACTAGCACGAAGAATGCCTCTGAATTTGATGGTACAGGAAGAGTAATCAGAGCACTGCAATTCCCCAAACGTGACGAGACTAGACGAGAAGAGTCAGAAATTGGGTTTTCTAGGCCCAGCAAATCGCTCATAACAATCGGAGCCCAGTGCGGTTTCATCAGCCTCAAAAAGAAAGAGAAATCTATCTATCAAATCCGGCAGCTATAGCAAAGAGCGAAGCCTGACGACCCACAGACCAAAGCATCGCGGCATTAGAAGCTTTGCGAGAACGATGTGCGAGCGCCATTGTCACAGGCACGAAGAGGAAGCGCGCCGCAAAGAAAAAGGAGGCGCTCGACCAAAACCCTAACAGCAGATAAAGAACCCTAAGAATGCGATTAACTAACTAGATTAACCATTTTAAGTTAGAACGAAAATGCGTCAGTAGTCCAACAGTTAGGATAATTGCCTTCCAGCAATGGACCCGAGTTCGACTCTCGGCTGACATGTTTGAAGGTTATAAAATGCGTCAATTGCCTTCCAAGAGTTCGACTCTCGGCTGTTTAAAGAATTTAAAGTAAGCCAAAGACTAACCCGTTTTAGTTACTCATAAAAATGCGTCAGTAGTCCAACGGTTGGGATAATTGCCTTCCAAGAAATTGACCCGAGTTCGACTCTCGGCTGACGCAAGCTTTTAAAGAATTTAAAGTAAGCCAAAGTTAACTAAGATTAACCTCATAAAAATACGTCAGTAGTGCAGCGGTTACCTGCAAGCTTTAAAGGAAGCCAAAGTTAACTAAGATTAACCCGTCTTAGTTACTCATAAAAATGCGTCAGTAGTCCAACGGTAAGGATAACTGCCTTCCAAGCAATAGACCGAGTTCGACTCTCGGCTGACGCAAAAAGAAACAACTTTTCACCTTTTCTTAAGTTCTATTCTAAGGGTTTAAAGTAAAAAGCAAAAACTTGGTTCCTTCTTTCACAGAATCCGATCGGCCAGCGATGGCAACCTGCGGAAGAAATTCATGGGCACGCTGGGCGACTTGTCCCGGAACCTGGGATGCCTCATCGCATACAGTCCCACCAGGATGGCGATCACCTTGAACGGCACCACGTACAAGACGATGGCCAGCATGAAGCAAAACGTGATGAAGATCCCCGTCGCCCGAGGATCCCTCCAGCTGAGCAGTGCATGGACCCTCTCCCCCTGCGCAGCGATGTCGCCCACCACCGTCTGGAGCCGGCTCGCCGCCAGCCTGAGCCTCTCATACCTCGCCTTGACGAGATCTGGGTGCTTCTTCGTGAAAATGGTGTCGAATTCCTCGTCCAGCTCGTCCGGGGATAACCCATCCGTGGCGTGCGAGAGCTGCGCGTCCATGGACGGCGGCGCTCGCGGCCTGTGCCGGTAGTGCGCCACCCCGATGAGGAAGAGGTAGAGGAAGAGCGTCGGAAGGATGAGCTCCGGGAACCAGGCGAGGATGAGGAAGAGGACGTGAACCAGCAGCGTTGTCACCGGCGACGACCACTTGCAGATCTCGTGGAACCAGTTCGACACCACCACCAGGCCCGAGAGGACGTTCGTCAGCCGCGCGTAGTTCGCTCGGCTCCTCCGCATGCTAAACATGTTGGACTCGGTGTCGAGCATGTAGCGGATCACCTCCTGCCGGAGCGGTGGCTCCGCTCGTCCCAGCCTCCCGGCCACGATCCGGATGGCCTCGATGCGTAGCATCTCCTGCTCGGCCACCGGCAGTGGACGCGTGTAGTGGAGCTTCGGCAGCGGGGGCTGGACGTAGGCCTGGAGGACGTGGATGAGCGTCGTGGTCGCCAACCGGACCGTGATCTCGAGTTCGCCCATCTTCTTGACGCCGCTGGGCTGGAGGGCGATGAGCGGATACGAGTTGGCGTACACCTTGTTGCTCTCGAGCGTGGACAGGCGGATCCGGATCTTGCCGATGAGGCCGTCGGGCTGCGCGTTGCTGCTGTTGTCGCTAAGGTGACAATTGTCGAAGACACAAATGGTGACGACTGTGCATGGGTCGTAGACTTCCCAGGTGTACTGCTCGTTCCACTTCGGGTTGAGGCTGTCCACCACGGTTCTCGTCCGGATCCACTTCGGCCCATACTTTGCGACGCAGTAGGCGTCGGTGGTGCCGCGCCCGTCCTTGTTCTTCATCGGCAGGAGAGCCTTCGCTTGGAGAATCCCGACTTGGAGGATCCCCAGGCTCTTCTTCCACAGGTGCTTAGCCGTGGGTCTCATGTCGCTGATGTAGCTCGTCGACTCGTCCATGACGTGGTAGCCGCCTTCGAAGCTCAGCCTCAGGTGGACGCGGCCTTTGAATCCCTTGTCTCCGTTCTTGTCCAAGTTGTACCAGAAGGACGCCACCGGTTCCTTTGGATCGCTCCTCCTTGCGATCTGCTTGTTGCCGGCGAGAGAGATCTTGACGCTGCCGAGAACCTCAGCCTTGTCCGCGGAAACTTTGTCCTCCACGAACACCATCAGGTGCTCCTCGAAAGGCTCCGCGGCTACGAACATCTTGCTCTCGTTCCACATCGGACTGGCGCTGGGAGTTTTCGGGAACGTGGTCGTCCACTTCTGGTATGGCCCGAGAGTCACTCGTGCGCAAACGTTTGGAAAGCGCGACTTGTCCGAGACGGCCAGGTCCTGTGCCTCGATCACGTTCACCATCAGGTACCAGAGCTTGGGAGATAAATACACTTTGGCCTTTGTGTGCGCGTGACCACCTGTGTCCGACTGCCAGGCGATTGGAAAACTCTCGTCCTCCTGTGTCCCAGACCAGACTGCCAGCATCACCTCGCCTTCATCCTTCTTCACGCGGGTTTTCCGATCTTCCAGCGAGTGCCACTGAGGAGCGAGAGGACTGTCCGGAACACGGAATGGAATGTCGCTGATCTCGAGCACGACACTCCCAAAATCTTTGCTTCCCTTCTCGTCCTCGGCAACGACAATCTCCACTGTCGGCCCCTGGATCTTGTCTTTGCTGAACGCAAAGACTTCCTCCCACACAGCAACTTTGTCCTTCTTTGTTGCCTTTTTCTTCGCGACCACGGCTTCTCCAAACTTGATCACCACATACGGCTCTTCCTTGCTGATGTTCCTCCCTTTGACGACGCGGACGTAGAGATACAGCATTTTCTCCACCAGATCATACGTCCTCACCTTCTCTGTCACCACCGGAGCTCGCTCCTTCAGGACGTAATCGGCCGCTGGAACCACAGTCGGGGGTGGCGGCCTCTCAACTTTCTTCTCGTCCTTCTTCTCGCCATTTTTCTTCTCTCCTTCCTTCTTCTCTCCATCTTTCTTGTCGCCATCTTTCTTCTCCTCTCCCTTCTTCGCCTCCTCCTTCTTGGCCTCGTCCACCCAGTACACCTTAACCCGGAGCTCCCCCTTGATGTGCGAGAAGGGGCTTCTCTTCTGCAGCAAATAGCTCACAATCGCCTCGTCCCCCTGTTTCTTGATGCTAATTCCCTCAATCCGGACTCTTCCCAGAAATCCATCCTTCTTCCTGTTGTTCTTCTCCTTTGGATGCGCCGTGAGCACCTCAATCCGGACAGCGTCCTGAGCCATGGTTTGCGCATCCCGGACTTGAAACTCGAGCTTCTCGTTCCACACCGGATTCAAATCCTTGGTCTTCACCTTGGTTGCCTGCCGCTGCCCGTCGAACTCCACAATGCAGTACGCATTGGCGGAGCCGTGCCCGTCCTTGGGCATGAGATTGTGCGCGCTCAAAATCTCCACCACCACCTTCTTTCCCATCTTCCGGGAGCTAAGGTCTCGGCGCACACCTCCCTTGATCAATAAAGCTCGTCAATGTGAATTTTATCTCCTACCATCGCTGTCACTCCAATCAAAGAACCTTCTACGACTGTCCCTCGCTCAACTTCTATGACTGTCCCTCGATCTCGAGAAGAAAAAAAACGTCACAGAAATCGACCATCTCGCAAGAGCATGCAGCAACAAAAAGCCCAATTTTGCAAGAGACACAGTGATCCAGTCTGGCTGCCGTCCCCGGCAGCATTAGTTTAATCTGGATCCCGGGACTGAACCTGGAGCAGCTTTCACTCAATCTAAAGCATCCAAAAAAGGAAACAAAGAAAGAAAAACAGCTCCCCTCTTTACAAAGAAAACTCCCGCAAAATCACAAAAAATTGGTCTACCTATGATCCTCTCTAGCTCGCTGCCTCATAAATGCACCACCACCAAGAGATCTAGACTGGATTGCACTAACACCGCTCCTACCTCACGAAATCAAACGCGACACCCCGCTCACATAAATGCCAGCGTCTATCACAAGGATTGCTTGCTTAGAAGACAAGCCTCCCAGAACACATTGTCTCGCGAATTCCTGGACAAGATGTAAGGCCTGGAAGCAAAAAGCGTCTCATCCAAGGCTTACTCTCGGACGAATTTTCTCACGGTTCATGCCCAATGTATGCCGTCAAGAACGAATTCCAGCACCAAACGTTTCCGAGAGCGATCTGCAAGGGGGAAAGAAGCGCAACGATCCTGTCAGCACGAAAGAGACGCTCCACATCACAGATAGAGAGCAGAGGAGAGAAAACTAACTGATTTGAGAGGCGCGAGTAGAGTAGGCCACCTAGAAACGCTCGCTAGCGCATCCCTTCGAATCCTCGCCGCCAATTTGACCTTCCAGCTTCCGATCGATCCTATCGGTCAGAGAGAGCGAAATATTTCGCGCAAGAACCCTAGAGGCGGCAAAAATAAAAACCATGGAACGTTGGCAACGGGACACACATATCGCGGGCGGCGAAGTGAAGCTTCTATATCCCACGTGGCAGACGGCGTGAGCCAGCGCCGTTACTCTCCCCGCCGGCAATGACGGAATGTCCCGCCATTTCCAAGCCGGCGAGTTGACCGGCGTTTCGTACCACGTGGCTCAAACCAGTAGTGGCTCAAGCGTACGACAGTACCTAGCATGACACAATGATCAAGGTTCTCTTAACATCATAGTGTAACGATTCCACCTATCTTTTTGATCTTTTCGGACAATTGGCCTCTCTTTACGCAGCTCTTTGCGAGAGTGCGTTGCCTCTTTTCGCCTTAATCCTTTACACCTATGCGATGATCGAATTCGATCCAATTGGATCAAATTTCTCGACTCCCTTGATTGCATATTGATAGTTTGTCGCGTGACTCACAGAGAAAAAAAAATCAAAGCAAGTGATTTACGAGAATTGAAGTGGCCCATTTGAGTTGTGGCCCAGGTGTACGAACGTAGGCCCCATGCTGAAAGTGGTGTTTTGGAGGTTACGGGAAAAATACGATATTCCGGACGTTGACCATGATACCACTTCAAAAGATGATGCCATACGTACCCGTTATTACAGTGTAGTTTGCTGTTACTCTGAAAAATAACCGTGATGTCAAAGTTACAAGTACTTGAGAAAACCCACGAGGAAAGAAGAGTAACTTTTACCTTTGGAAAAGGTCTTGTTCACGCGCCTGACTTGTGAGCTTGCCAGGGAAGAACATCGATGGGTTCTGGAACATCATGGTCCGGTGTGGAATCGTCAAAGCTTCCGACCAAGCTTTTCGCGAAAGGGCCAGCTTGTTGGTGGAGAGTTAGCTGCGCGATTCGAAAGACAGCAGCCCCGAGATCGATCTGTGGTCGATCGAAAGTTCCTCGGACGGGAACCTACACGGAAACATATAGCTGAAAAAAACTGTAAAGAGAGAGAGATGGTTAATCACCTGGAAATGGAAGTTTTTCGGAAGGTTGTTCAATCCTAGAAAGTCTTTCAGGATTGTCTGTGGAATCACTAGTTTTGTGTTCATTTTCTCTTCGATCCAGTTGAACTCGCCCCAGGTAGCAACATGAACTTTGCCTGTTTAGAGATGAAATAAGAAGAACAAGTAGTGAATCCAAGACCATACCCGCAATGAGAAGATCAATGCGTCGGCACTTTAAATGACCATCCACATTGGCTACGGCCTCGATAGCACTTGTTTCCATCTTGAGCTGGCGTCTTCCACCCGAGACTTCGTCTTTGTTTTTGCTTCGCGAAAGCAGCGTGAAGATCCCATCGAGAATAGGTCCTCTTGCCAATACCTATAGAGGATGACATTAAAACAGTTGGCACTTTCGGGAAGGAACAAGAAAGTACAACTTTGAACAGCTTACCACACTCATTGGTTCGAAGCGTAGCTTGTATTCATCGGCAGGAAACTTCATTTCTTTTGGAATGACTTCCATGATCACGTCAGGCATGTCATTTTCGGCCACAGCAGGACCGACTATATAGCCTAGCAAAGGATTCACTCGAGCAAGGTAGAGGCGACCGAGCTCAGGAGTGAGATCCATCTGAGACAAACGAAAAGATATATAAGTTTCTCAATCATTAACAAAAGAGAAAACAGTACCTCGATTTTTATAGGCTCGATGAGCTCGATCTTCTGATTCGAGGCATTGAGAAATCCAAGCACCTGTGCTTCAAGACAATCCGACCAGGCATTGATTTGCACCGGCAAAGAACGAAGACCACCACCCGACTTAAGAGCCTCGGATCTTTCTTTCGCAGGACTGCCAACCAGAACGTCGACAAATATTTTCTCTCCAAGAGCAGCCGCTGCGTCAGCTGGAAGAAGCAGCTCTCCGCCACGAATCGTCAATCCTCCATTAACAGCCTTGAAGTCCGATGCCAGTTTCACGACTCCGGTCGAAACAACGGCATTTTTCTTCTTCGGTTGCTGATGTGCTTTTCGAGTCGAGGATTCCACCGCACGAGCAAGACGAGAGATTCCGGTCTCTGGATCCTCGAGCAAGTTCATCCATAGCGAAGAAACCGTGCAATCCCCTGTGAAACCACGTTTTGATTTTCTCTCATGAAATCTGGAAACAAAGAAGGAAAAAGAGTAAACTAGGAAGTTATATCTCTTTTCCATTCTTACCGAAACCACTCCTTCCGGTTACGATCGAGAAAAGCGACGCCTTAGTCGTGATGTTTTGGATGTCAAGAACACGCTCTCCATCACCATCCTCGAGACAAATTCCTTCCAAATCCACAGGCTTCGTCCAGCCAAGGGTGGCCTTGCGAACTCGAAGTTTCCCTGGAAGAGATCTTGCTAAGAAATTATACTTTAATCATTTCACTCACCTGGAATGGTATGATTCGCGACCCAGACAGTGGCATTCAATCCTTTCTGCCAAGAAAGCATCGCCGGTAGAGCAGCCACAGTGATCGCCGCGCAGCACAGCACCGCCGCCAGGGCCCGGGAAGCAGTCGAAACCACCGCACCAAGCGATGGCATGCGCGGAGATGATTGCATCGCAAAAACACCTCTCCTGCCGCTCCAATGACGCCGAAGCGGAATTCTCACGCCATGGCGAGATGGAACGATGCCGATCACTCCCCGAGGAGAGAAATGCGTTCCATGCTCACAGGCAAGCGCCTGCCCGCCCATTCTTGATCCTCCAAGAACCCTAAAAAACAAACCTAGGCTTGTCTCATCACAACAATTAAACTTGAGATTGAACGGCTAGGATTTAGGCTAGAATTATTAAAACGTTTCAAGAGCTAAATAAATATTCCAGTAGATTCTCCCTTCGCTAGTCCGGTGTAACCTTGTCATAGTTGAGCTCCTGGAATCTCATGCTCACCCGCATAGCGTGCTTTAGAAATTTCTCCGCGCAGCGCTTCACGCACGTCTCCTCCTGCTTCTCCAGCGTCTTGCGCCGGAAGGAATCCACGCAGTGCCCAAAGCATCGCTCCACCAGCGCGTTATACATCCTCAAGCTGCGCAAAAATGCCCAAATCCATCCCAAAATCCCATCCAACGCAGAGACATTTACCTGTCGCGGGCTTGCAGCGCATCGATCATGCCCGCAATTCGCTGCTGATCCTCCTCCGCCATGCCGGCTACCTCCATACCCGCTCTCTCCATCGCTCCTTCTCCCCAAGAACCCTAAACCCAGAAAGAAAGGAAGAACTTTACCATGGTCAAATGCTATATATAATATTTCACATACAACCCTTTTGTGTGAACGAACACGAAAGCTTCAAAGCCTACTTTTTCTTATTAGTAAGAGTCAGCTCCCTCAACTTGCTGCCTCGCCAAATACTTTTCTCGACGCTCTTTCTGCAAATCATTGACAAAGCTTGTGAGTGACGAGAGAATTGGAAAAAGATTTGGTACCCATTCGTCAATGACAAGCCCCTCCACGACCGCTCCTTTGGGGTTTTTCTCCTCACAAGGTTTCTTGCGGGCTTCCTGCGCTGCCTCGGCCTCCGCTAGACGCTTCCGGAGCCTCTCCAGCTCCGCCTGCATCGATTGAATCACTCGTGAGTTGGATGCAAGGAAAATGCGAATGATCTTACCGGAGAAGTGTGTTGCGGGTCTACAAAGACCACTTGCAGTATTCTCTCAACGGTGACTAGTTCGCGCTGCTCTTCAAACTGTTTTGCGAAGTGAGAGCGAGAGAAAGAGAAGGGCTCTTAGATCTCATACTTTGCAAGCTTATGACGTACCAGCTCTGGCGTGTACTCGACCCCGTCCTTAACTTTCAGGCTGACAATCTTAAATTTCTCCTTCGCTCTCTTCTGCTGTGGACGCTCTGGCTGCTCCACGAACTTGACGACTGCCACGGGATGGGAAAGAGTCAAAAACACGAAGAACCGGACGAACTTCATACCAGTTGCGTAGATGGTCTCGTTCGGCTTGATGATTCCATTTGGAGGACGCATGAAGCAGCTCTTTGGTGCCGTGGTTTGGAACTTCACAAGGAGAAAATCAGAGTAGAAGACGATGCGAAACGAAGAACGAGATGCTCACCTTGAATGCCACATTGGAGCGGCTCACATTCTTGATCTTCACAGCGCTGGAGACTTGCTTTCCCGGTTCATCTAAATTTTTAAACTGTGAGAGATCGATTTTACAAGCAAAGGAGAGAGAGAGTGAAAGAACTTACACTCAAAAACGAGCTTCTTGTCAGGGTCGAGGCGCAAGCGCCGCTTGTTCAAGAGAAAGGCCTTTGCGGCAGCAGAGACGCTGCGCAGACTGGTCGCATCCCTTCCAAATCCATCGGGCTGCATTTGGCTCTGCTGCTGCTGCTGCTGCTGCCGGTGATCGAACAGAGAAGGGTGCTGCTCGGCTGTGATGCGTTGCCACCACCGCATTCTGCCTAAACCCTAGCCTTGACCATTCCAGCTCGCGGATTTCCCTCCACTCTGGCCTCCGCGACAAGGATCCAGCTCCCAATCCGTGGAATCTGCCACAGCAGCTCGGGTCTTACCGGAAATCGACTCGCAGCGCCAATGAGAGCAAAGATCTACAGGCCTGAGAAGAAATGTATGTAGAGCCCTAACGCTCTTGGGGGGCCAATCCTAGCCGTTTATCTGCTGACCCAGTTGACGTAATCTGGATAGCTACTACTACTGCCACGTGGAAGACATCCGGCCGTTGGAAGGGTTGACCTCTGAGTATTCAAATAATTTGGGGAGAGGTGTTAGGGTTCTTGCGCTTGGGCAGTGATGTTGATGCAAGTCGGGGGCGAGGGCGATCGGCCGACATTCTTTGAGATGGTGGCTGCGCAGCAGCTCCCGGAGAGCTTGAGGGCGGCGCTAATGTATTCATTGGGGGTAATCGTGATTTTCTTCATCGTCTGGGCAGGAAAATCTCACAACTTCGCCGATTTTTCAGGTGATTGCACAGAGAAGGCCCATTGTGCACAGGGTTTTGGATTATAGCGACGAGTTCTTCGCATTTCTAATGCTAATTCTCGAGGCGCACAACGTCCGGACAGCGGGTATTGTGTGATGGCTAGCTTACATTCATGACATGACGCTATGATTCTTTTTTTTTTTTTTGGTTCTTCCTTGCGGCAGATGCTTCTTTCGCGGAAGCTCTTTATGGCTTACGGAGACAGCCAGTGGAGATTGTAACCGATGTGACACAGAAAAAATCGTCGCTTCCTTCTAGAGCCGGTCTGACTAGAGCTCAAAAAAGCCTCTCGATATTTTTCCTGGTAAGTTCTTTCGTCTGCAAAACTCCCGAATTCACACGTACTTTGTTTTATCAACATGGTAAAGGTTGGATTGCCTTACATCAAGGCAAAGTTGCAAGGAGCATACACGGCTCAAAGAGGCAGCGCTTTGCAAACGGCGTTATGGGGAAGTAGCAGTGCTCCAGTGGAAGAAGTTGTTCCACATAACAATAGAAGCATTTTCCAACGCTGGAAACTTAATCTGGTTGCTGTTCTCACGTACTCCTTTCCTTGGATTCACGCCACTCACGAAGGTATGTTTTGAATGTAACTTATCTTACTAGTCTTTATGCTCGTTCCAGGACTATCGTTCGCATATCAATTGCTGTATTTACTCGAGGCAACGCGGTTCTATTCTCCAGCCTTGTACTTGACCGGAGTCTATGTCCGCCGTGCATCCGGACAGGAGCTGGTAATCACGATGTCGTTTTACCTTTGTCGTTTTACCTTGTTGTGTAAAGCTAGATGGAACTAAACATATCCAGGAAAGAAGAAATCACGACTATGAACGGATTCGAGGCCCGGCTTCTTTGAAGGTGAAGAGCACTTTCTCTTCATGCCGTTGTGTTTCTTTTTAGTGACTGATTTATCACTTGACTCTATAGGCTGTTCAAAGAGGCCTCTTGAAGTCACTTTACACTTTTCTGGACTATGCTCAAACAGGCCTTATTGCCGGAGTATTTCTCTTCAAGGTACGCACTCTTCTTTCACTGCAGTTCCATACAACTCCTAACACGAGCCTCAGATGATGGAATGGTGGTATCAATCTGCCGAGGAACGAGTCATGGCCCCTACGATATATCCCCCGCCTCCACCACCACCGCCACCAAAGGTAACTGTTTCAGAGCTTCTTTTTTGTCTTGAATGCGCTTTGTAGGTGGCACCAAACGGCATCCCTCTACCGGAAAGTGTTAGAACTTGTCCACTTTGCCTGCAAAGGCGAACAAATCCCGCCATGGCCGCTGTATCTGGATACGTTTTTTGTTATCCTTGCATATACAAGTACATATCCCAGGTAAATAGTGTTTGCTTCCTTTCTGCTCTATCTGGCTTCTTCCTTTGGACAGTATAAGCGCTGCCCAGTCACTCTGATCCCAGCTGATATCGAGCACATCCGCCGGTTGTATAAGGATGCATAAACTAACAGATTTGAGAGGTACAAAGTGATATCTTACATATATAAAGCAAATTTTCTGCTTTGCAGCGACCAGTGATTTGCTGCAAAAAATGAAGACTAGCAAGGCTACACAAGAGATTTTTTATCTCGGACTGTCCTCTGGTTTGTCTCCAAAGTGTCTCCATGCAACCGCTAGTGCGCTGCCCATGATGTTCATCAATACAGCCGACACCGCAGGTGGTACACATGCTAGAGGAGAAGCGAAGTGCGAGTTTGCCAGAACAACGCCGAGAGACGAGTTCTGCATCCCAACTTCGATTGAAATCGCTCGGCTCTGTGGCTCTTCGAACCCAGCAACCTTGGACGCAACGTATCTACATCCAAAACAGCGCAGACTTGTCAACAAGCAGTGCAACCTTTGGAGAATAACTCACCCCAGCAAGAAGCCAGCAGTATGCACCATAACAACGCCTGTGGCAACGAGCAAGAGAGACGACGAGTCTGCGTCATTGAAGCTCAAAAGGCCAACATTTACAGAGAAGACACTGCAATACGATGGTTTCGACAAGCGAAAGAAGAAATCCAAAGGGACAAACCTGCTAGCAAGTAGAGACGAGATCAATACAGCTGCGAGGGGCGCAAAAGGCTTAATGAAGGCAACACCGTGTGGAAAAGATCCTTGTAGCCAGGCACCGAGAAGAACTGGAGCAAGAACTACCTGGAAAAGCCGAGCGTCACAGAAAACAAAGAAACTTTACAACCAGTCTCACTTGTAGAGTGCTGAGAGCCAGGCCTTTGATGTCCACAGGGATGTAAGCTCCGGCAAAGGACAGTGTCAAGAGCGGTGTAGCAAAGACTGCTCCAATCGTCGTGCACGCAGTCATGATAATCGAGAGAGGAACATCTCCTCGAGCGATGTAAGTCACCTTTGGAAAAAAATGGATTTTGAGAGAAGTTCTCGCGAGATCAAAGACTAGAAAACTTACGACGTTTGATGCGGTTCCTCCCGGGCAGCACGACATCAAGATGAGCCCAGCTGATAGCATGGGAGAGAGATTTAAGAACCGGCTAGTAGCAGCACCCATGACCGGCATAATCACGTACTGTGCCATGAATCCAAACGCAATCTAAGAACCAAACGCGAAAGAAAACCATCCAAGTTAGAAGCAAAGAAGGGAAAAAGAAGCCAAAGAACCAACACGAAACGAAGAACAACACCTTTGAAACTTTGGATGAAGTTTTTTTACCGCGGCCGGGCGCCTCCGGAGGACGTCCGCCAGATCCGAGAGCTTGAGCGTGAATCCCATGGACAGCATGATCGCCCCCAGAGCAAAGCTGTAAGAGCCGGGGCTCCTGCTCACAAACCACGAATAAGCCTGTGGCCTGGCCAGCGCGAGCAATCCACCAAAGACGACGTAGACCGGATACAAGCTCGTCGCCACACCTAGAATCTCCTCCAATCGACTGCTGCTAGGCGCGGCGCTGCTCACATCCTCGCCCGCGCTTGCCTGGGCCCTGCATTCTCG
The DNA here is from genome assembly GCF_000143415.4 of Selaginella moellendorffii. NCBI lineage: Eukaryota > Viridiplantae > Streptophyta > Lycopodiopsida > Selaginellales > Selaginellaceae > Selaginella > Selaginella moellendorffii. Next base: position 525,260 of record NW_003314318.1, read on the forward strand.
ATCCCTGGAGCGAATTGGAGCGCCGCGGGTCCGGCAATCAGCCAGAGCTGGACGGTGATGGCGCGCAGCGATTGGGAGGAAGGAGGCTGGAGAGTCGAGGTGGACGGCGAGGCGCAAGCACGCGGTAGGACACCAAGCGCACAACGCCATCCCTATAAACCCTAAAACCAATTGTTTTGTTTAAGTTGAAATACAGTCAACCTGGTCAATGAAAAGTCAATAAAGGCAAACTTTATTTGCTTAAAAACCATCTTAGCAAACATCATTTTATTCTATTTCTTATACCAGCTCCCTTGGATTTTTGTTCTATTTCGCAACGTTGAGCTTCATGGGAACAGGGATGCGATATGTCTGGGTGCCGTCATATATGTCCGCATCAGTCCTGAAAGCCAACACACCATCAAAGACACCGTCGATGCGATCCACAGGCTCACGCTCCACGCCATTGAGCGATGTGTCCCTCGTCTTGTAGTGGAACGGGATGGCCAGTTTCGCAGTGCTGATCACAACCTGCACAGTTCCCTGGATGGATAGCAGAGGATGTCAGTCAATCAATCGAGCAAAGGCGCACAGGCAGATTCTCTTACGTACCGTTTTCCCTGGAGGAATCGTCACTTTGTAAGTCGTCTGATAAGTGACTTCCTCGGACAAAGTCTCGTCCCACTGGTTTCCAAACTCTTGCTCGGCTCCGATCTGGATCTCGGTGCTCTCTTTGGCAAAGAACGGCACACCGAGCGTCAAAGTCTGCGTGATGCTCTCGGAGAAGGTGAACGAGTTGTGGAAGGACCTGGTGTTGCTCACTGTGGTGGTCTTGCTCGCGCTGATCTCCATCTCAGCAGGCTCGCTGCCTCTGTTCGTGGCAGATCCATAGGCGACACCGATTGGCGCCTCCTCGCTCGCACTCGCCAGATCTAGCAGATACGTCACGTTAAAGATTTGCCTGCTCCTCACAGCTTCTTCGACCACCAGGTGGCTGGACGTTTCCTCGTAATCGGATGCCCCAGCAAAGACCACGTCCGGATTATTGGTGACCCAGGACCGGCTTCCACGCATAAGGTAGAGGCCATTGGAACCCTTGAGAGCGAGTGTGGTGCTGTTCACTCGGACTGGATCGAACTGGCATTCAGCGTAGTCGGGAGTGTCACCTCTAGGTGCGACCCACTTGTCTGTATCGGCCTTCCAGTAATTGTTTGAAGTCCAGGAGGCGGCTTGGTTGGATCGAAGAGCTATCTTGCCGTTCAGGAGATACGCCACCTGGTCGAGGGCCCTGGGAATGTGAAAACAGATGAAAGACGAAACCAGCAGTGTACCTGGTGGGTGGTAACACGAATATCCGCGGATTCGTTTGTGAAAGCGAACTGGTCCGGGAAGCCTCCAATGCCCATAGGCTCGGAGAGGCAGCTGAGGTACTTGGCATTGTTACCTTTGAGACCCACGTACTCGGGCATGTTGACAACGTAGTAGGACGACTCCACCACTTCTACCATGGAAACGATCTCATTGGGCTCCTTGAGCAACGCGTGGTACTGGGTGTTGAAGCGCTTGAGGAAGAGACCGTCGTGGACGGAGGAGAGTGCCACCTTTCCTGGGGCGACCTCGGGATGGAGCTTGAACCGGTTTGAGGCATCGGTGTCGCTGGGTGGGTTCTTGAGGTCGGCTACCACAGCAGAGGTGGAGGAGTGGCGGCGCCAGAAGTGCTTGTTGGCGGAGCAAATGACGAAGGAGGCGTTGGAATCATTGGCATTGTAGACCGCCTCGTGTGTGGTGTATCGGGTGGTGGTGTCGGACTCGAATGCAAGGGTGCCATCGGACTTAAGCATGAGGTACTTACCATTGTCGGCTTTGAGAGAGAAGAAGCGGGGAAGCTTGAGCAATGGGGATTCTGGATTTGGGGTCTGAGCCATTGCTGACAGACACAGAGCAAAAGAAACTTGGGCTGGAGGTTTGAGAGCTGCGTATCAAGTTAGTGCTTCCACAATGGCTTGGAATTACGATGACAAAATACATGTGCAAAGAGTATATGCCAGCAGCACAGTAAAATTTGTTGGTTGTGAATTATGATGATAAAATACAAGTGCAAAGAGTATATGCCAGTAGCACAGTAGACTTTGTTTGTTGTGAATTGCGATAACAAAATACAAGTGCAAAGAGTATATGCCAGCAGCACAGTAAAATTTGTTTGTTGTGAATTATGATGATAAAATACAAGTGCAAAGAGTATATGCCAGTAGCACAGTAGACTTTGTTTGTTGTGAATTGCGATAACAAAATACAAGTGCAAAGAGTATATGCCAGCAGCACAGTAAAATTTGTTTGTTGCTGATCTCTCTCATGCATTATTTTGGGTTCACTATTGGTTTATCTATCCAAGTTCTATTTTAATATTTTGGTTGCGTCACTACAAGAAACAACAAGCAGGCCTCTCCTTGCCGGCACTAGAATAGTAAAATTTTATATTCCAAAATTGATTATATCAAACCTGACTATGTCTACTCTACATTGTGTCATATCTCACAAATTTGTTCATCTCTATCTATTCCACATATATATCACAATGATAGGGATGGGGTGGGTGGTGTGGCAAACGATTGAATTATACTGCAATCACATCAATTTAAAACACATATGTGTTTTATTATTGAATTGTTTAAACAGACATGTGTAACTCACAAAATAATCTTGCATTAGTGCATACCACACACAGACACACACACACATGTATATATATAGCAAAATTCAAATCAGTGCCACTTGCATTAGTATTTGATTATGTGCATGAAAAAATATATTATTTATCTTTATTTTAGTAATAATGTTGCAAAGTACTTCTTCTTAACAAATTAGTATACTACTTTAAAACAACATCTTCCTATACATCTCAAAACTTACTAATACCTATAGAACATTAAAGTTTCCCATAGATCTATAGTATAATGGAACTCATAGGTATTTATTAACTTTTAAATGACAAAGCCATTATAGAGCCTATAATGCTTTTGAATTATATTGAATATGACTAATGACACAATTTTGAGATTTCTCTCCATATATACAAAAGGATCTAAAACTCTTGTGACTTTGAGAAATAAAAAATGATTGCTTAAATGAAAAAACAAGTCAATTGTCTTATTGGAATGGTTTTAATAATAGTAAGGCCACAGCAATGGGGTCCACTATGCACACATTATGTTGCTTGGTGGACTTCAACACCAAAACTGCTAATAACAACACAAAGCAAGTTTGAATAAAATCCACTAATGTTTAGTAGGAAGAGATGGAAATGCATAAAGGTAGTCATATAAAGTTAAGTGTATATAAAATTGTAAACCAAGAAAAAAGCTTGGAGGATTTAAAGATAGAATGTGCTAGAGTTGGGAGGCCACTCCTATATGTGCCAAATTTGCTATTAACCAAATATAACATCTATAAAAAAAATTTAATAACAATGTCCATGAAATCTACTATGGGCCTCCCTTTATTGCTTTATTGTTATAAATATTATACCACCAAGGAATTAATTAAAATATAAAAAAGTCTTTAAAGATGTTTTAATGGGATGAAAAAGTGTTTCAAATGAAAACCATCTTTCAAATCTATATAAAACATACATGTACATATGTGTTAATTATTATTGACATTTTCTTGACACTTCATCTAGATAATCTATAAGTGATAAAGAAAAATATTTAAAAAAATTTAAAAACCTATCAAAGATGAGATAAAAAAATAAAAAATAAAAATAAAAAATACTTACTTTGATTAAATAAAAATGCTCTTCAATCCAATCTTATAAACTTCTTAACTATACTTTATTTACTTTAGCACTTTATTCCATGAAATGAAATGAAGAGAGAGAGAGCAAGGATCTAAATATACCTAGTATAGATGTATTTCTTTAAAAACATCATTGAAATTTATATATACTTTTGATATATAGAAATTCACTTGCTAATAGTGTTACTATAAAAAAGAATAAATAAATAAATACATTGGGTATGAGTGGACTACTTGAATTTACTTGGAAATGTTTATAACTTTTTTTATTCAATTTCATAGACTTTATCCCATTTTTACTTTTAGGAATTTGATCCTAGAGCATCTTTATTATATAAAAGCCTCAATGCAAATAAAATAGAAATGATTTACAACCATTATAGAGGGAGTATTATGGCAAGAGATAATTATATATAACAATAAGAATTTTTCATTGGTACCTATGACTTTTATAACCTTATAGGGCATATAATTTAAATACATTTCAATTGCAAACAATTAAGTTGGACATCACTGTCTTCAACCAAGGTGCAAGGCTACCAAGACCAAATTAAAATCAGCAAAAGCTCACTACTCTCATAAAATCTAAAAAAAAATGTAAAGTGCAATCTACTATTAAACATAATACTACAAAAGAAAGGTACAAGAGTTACCTTTTTAAAAAAAGTGCAACAATCACTTTTTTACACCAACTCTAGACTCTATTTAACTCAATTGCCTTTAGCCCCAAAAGTCAATATCACTTTTGGGTCACATCATACAAACTATATATTAAAGTTTAAGTTAACCAAAGTTAACTCCAACCCTTTCACTAATGTGTAATGACTTATGAAAATGGAATGGTTTACAGGTAAAGTGACTAACATGTTAACCATTGGAATAGTCTAAAAAAATTTGTGGAAAATTTTCTATCCTAAAGAAAGAATGACTCTTAATTTAAAAATACAAAATTTCAACTAACTTCCTCTTACTAACAACTTCACAAATGTTCATTTCAAAATAAATTCTATATGCATAAGTACTGAATATTATGCTCAAATTTCTGCTAACATCAATATTTGCAAAAATGTAAATAAATACCCAAGACTCAATCACGAAGACCATATCTTTGGATATCCACATTGCATTAACACTCTTCTTCAATCACCTTCAAAATCTAATATGAAGCTAAAACACTAATTAAAAAAATGACATAAAAAATCAAGGTCTAAAGAAAATTCTTTATCACTCAAAATAATAATGTCACTTCTATTAACACAAATGCTAGCAATGTCAATGCCTTAATTTCACACTTTTTCCATCTGACAATCTACTCCAGGTGCTAACAGATCAACCAATAAGCTATCGCAAATGAATGGAACAACTTTTTCTATCACTTTACAGGCAAATCTTCAAGAAAACAAAGTATCAATTTAAGCTTAGTATAATGGGTCATCATTGAGAACTTAGTCAAAGCTACTTCAATGCTACTATATACAAATAAACTCCACTTCATGGTTGATTATCATTTGATAAAGCAACTTCATAAACACATTACTTATGACCACATATATATATGCTTTATTTCGTTAAAGTGGAACTTTTCATTATCCCACTTATGGTGTGTGGCCACATGCCATTTTTATAACAACAATAAAAAATTGAAGTTTTAGCTTTATAATTTATAAATTAAAAACTTTTCATATGATTTTGTGTTATAATATTGTGAAATATAAAAAATAAATTAAAAAACTGATAGAAATATTAATAAATATTAATTAAGTACTAGGAAATGGCATGTGGACACATGCTAATTAATGTCCCACTTTACTGAATAAGTTCCACTTTAACGAAATAAAACATATATGATATATATACAATGACTTGATTATCAATTGAACAACAACATGAGCAATACCTATATCATTACTATAAAGGCTTATGTGAGTATCAAGTGCCAACTCGATTCAGCAAAATATAACATAAATGCCATACCCCATTAATAGAGATTTACAACACTCAACACCATTAACTTTTATTCACAACATAGACAAGTTTATGCCACTCTCTTTTTGACTAAAACTCAATACTAATCCAACACCAAGCTATTCAAAGAGTAATAACAAGGTTCCCCAAAAAAGAATTAAGTATTGTAGTCTTTAATAGCAAGTAAAATGATTTAGCATTTCACCACTATTCATCCCATAACTCACCATTTGTAAAACCATCATAACTAACATCCATTAAGATAAGGACTCTTGATTATATGATGTGAACATAAGTAATAAATTAACACCTCATTGCAAATCATCTCTTGAGGAAGAGAAGATGATTTACGTGTTTAATCCTTTGTCCATAATGACTCTCTTTTCAAACTCAACTTTGATTAAACCTCCAATTTGCATTTGCACTGCCTTTAATCCAATCCAAGAAAAGTTTATAAGAGAATGCGGCAATGACTATTTGAATTAATAAATTAATCATTATAGTCTTGATTGATTCACTTAATCATGAAAAATAACCATATGTCTAAAGACAATGATACAAAACCCAAGTTTTAAGGCCTTGGGCCACTAAATGAAGAAATAGAGCCAAATTTCTAAGTTTGTAACCAATGAGTGAAGAAATTGGCACATGAAGTGACTCTTGAACATTTAGCCTAAAGAGTGAAGGGATAAGAGCACAGAACGACTTAAAACAATCTTAAAGTGACCAACATCCTAATGCCAAGACCAACATACAAAATAAAGACAAATGGAGTAGCATTATTTCAACATATTAATGCCCTATTGTGAGGATATGGGTACTCCATTAGTTAGCATGGTGTGGAACTTAGACTTAAACCTAAATTAAACGCAAAACAAAGATAGACACAAAAATTAAAGTTAGACTATGCTTTAAGTTGATCAGCTATGCCTAACCTATTATCCCTACTATACATTTGGAACCCTTTGCAGCTCCCCCCCACCCTCCCGCTAGGAACACATGCTTTAATCTTTCACCCTTAGTATAAGAAGTTAGTCTTTACGACAAATTTGAAACTTATTAAATATAGAATGGTGTTAGATTGCGAATTTGGATATGGGATAAACACCATTGTATTTAGGACAATCTCTATATTCTATAGATATGCCAAATTAGCAAATCTACACACTTTTTATAAATAACAATTGAAACCGAATGCTGCTAACACAAGGTGTATGATAGCAAGGGTGTTTGACAAACATGGTAAGCTATCATTTAGTAAATATTGAAAGACCAAATTCAATATCACAGGGGTTCCCAACACTAGCAAATGCAAGTCAATGACAAGAGTTTCTCAAACTAGGTTGAATATGCTTAGCAAGGAATATATAAGAGTTCCTACCCTATGTTTATTCAATTTAAGTACACGGCCATTGATTAGTTTCTCAACTAGCTTAAGTGGAGATTAATAAAAGATTTAGCAATACCAATTTCTTGCCGTCATGGCAGTAAGGAAAGAATATCCAAAAGGACTAATTGACAAATAATTTTCGATATCCACAGTCACATTCGCGACATAAAATGTCTTGACTTGTTTGGCAACTTACAGCATTTTTTAAATAACACCCTAATTCCACTAAAGACGTTTGATAGATACTTATACTAGAGTAGAAAGTTTCTTAAGAAGAAAGATTATAAATATAAAGCCTAAACCTTTTATCCTTATGAAGACTTTCATATTTAGAAGGGGAATACTTTCTTTGGAGCTTAACAAATACAAGAAAAATGTCTTACTTCAAGGATTTAGATTTCTTTCATGAAATATATAACCATATTCTCCAAGACACCAAAAAGGGCCAAAACATGGCTCATAAAATGTTTTTCATTAGTAGTAAGAGACTCTAGTGCTTGGCATCCTTAGGAGAGAATTACCTCCTTAGTTGAAAATTGAATAAAGAGAAAGAGCTGCAAATACTTGGCTAAAAAACAATAATCACACTATAGTTATAAATGCACTAGTGTTACTAAGAAAATATTTCCTTTTACATTTCAAGAATTACAATAGTAATAATAACAATGCTATTGTTGAAAACATACCTTCTGCTGCTATAACTTATTTTCCATCTCAACCACCCAAGAAAAAAATTTCTAGATTAAATATGTTGCACTTGCTCTTTTAAATATAGAAGGATGATGATTGTTTAAATCTTTTAAAGTAAGCACTTTCTAACATATTCTAGGATATCAAGAACATTTGTCCTTAAAATAAAAGGAACACATAAATAATAAACACAAAGAATAGCAAACACACTTGATGCTCAATTATAGAATTTTGAACTTGGAGCACCCATGTTCCATGAAGCCAATACTTTTTAACACTATTTTTTCAAAAGAGGAACAAAGGAATAGAAGGACAAATGTTCAAGAAGGAAATTTAATGGTAATTCATTCACACCACCACACTATTATATTAGATTTTGAAACTCTAATCTAATAGCTAAATTTAATGGTAACTTGTTCACACCAGAAATAAACATTAAAGTAAGATAATGTTACAATTAGCATTTCTTTTGCATTTTTCACTAAAATCCTAATGCTACACTTTTGTAGCATTAAGATTAAATTATTCCATAAATATTCTATAGGGCAATGCTGCGGCACCACTTGGAGCGCTGGCTGTGCTGCTGCTGCTTCTCCACACGCACAACCCTCCGATTTGCATGGATTGCCATCTTCTTTGACGACTCCTTGTGGTGGTGTTGGTGGTGGTGGTGGTGATTGGTGGCAGTGTTGTTGGCAGAGCTGTGATGGTGCTGCGGCACCACAAGTGCCGCCTCTTCCTCCTCCCTTGGTCACTTCCACGACACGCCCATTCCGCTGCCTCTGCCGCTGCCCCCACGAGAGAAGTCTCTTAGGCTCGTCGGGGCTCTTGCACTTGTGCCCAACACCAGATTCCAGAGCATTGCTCAGCTCTGCCGTGCCGCTTGACGCCATCGCTGCCACCGTGGAAGCTCCTCCTATCATCGTCATTGCCGCCGTGGCACTCCTCTCCTCTGCCGCTGCCGCTTTCGAGGAGGGGGGAGATAGAGGAGGTGGTGCGAAGAGGGCAAGGGAGATTGATGCGGATGGGGGTGGCTGGAGCCAAGATCTTCGTGATTTCTGCCACCTTTTGCTGCCGCTGCTGCTGCCGCTGCTGGCTTGAATCGGCCGCCCAAAGTGTTGAGAACAGGGCGGCCCTTGAACATGTTGGCGCCACTGGCGTTTTGAAAATACTTAAAATCCAAGACTGTGTTCCCTCCTCTTCTATAGAGATCTTTGTTTTTGCGGTGCCAGTGATCAAGGAAGTTCTTGCTTCGTGATCCATGGCTTCTCTCCCTCTCACACAAGGGAAATTTTGATTCCTTGTTTGTGGAATCCTCTCTTCTATCACATGCTCAACATTTCTGAGAGATGTGTTTCTAAATCACTTTTAGGTATAATTTAATGGCTGGTGTGAACAAAGCATTATTAAATTGACTAACTTATTGGCATTATCTAAAGTTTTTATTACAAAAATGTAGTATTGAATAACATTAAAATTGTAAAAATTCTGGTGGGTGTAAAACCCTCCTGTATGTAGATGATTGTATGCAAGTGTCCAATTAACCAAACACACAAAACCGTCTATATGTTATCTTACAATTTGTCTATAATTTGATCACTCCAGACTTGTCTTGATTAATTTTCTTTCTAGTCTTCTATTTTGTGAGCTTAACAAATGAAAAGGTGGATAATTTGGGTAAAATTGGATTCATAAAAACCCACGAATTGGATTCATAAAAAGGGTGACTAAATCCTTCTTGCATGACCTTTCATATTGGCACATGATGGCCATGAAATGAATCATACTATGGGGTCATGAACATGCCATTATTCATAGGTGATATTCTAGGAATATCTGATCATGTACGTGCATAGACCTCGATTCAGCCATGGCACCTGGACAATGCCTGGTTATATGCAACCGCATACAACCATCCGCTCACGGTTTTACGGCTGCTGGTGGTGAGTCGTTGGCAAAGAGCGCAAGGCCTCATTCATTTGCACGTTTTTTTGCCCTAGCAAAAGCCTGTCAAAAGTGTTGTACGATGGACGAAGTGTTCAACCGCATGGTCCTTGTGGGGTGTCGTGAAATGCTTTTATAGTCCTTCGTTCTCGTGCTTCAACGACTCTCTAAGAATGTCTCCTCATCCCTTGGTCTCGATTTCGTTCCTCCTCCTGCTTGCTGCAAATGCAAATGCCGCCCTTCGGAGTACTATCACAAGTGATAGTAATCTGGATGGTGATGCAGGCATCAGAATGTTTGGCGACGTTGGCTCTGACCCTCCCAAATCCATCGACTGGAGAACTTTGGGAGCCGTCACACCTGTGAAAGATCGTAAAGGATGCCAGAGTAAGTCGGTTTTTCTCTCTATTTATGTTTTAGCCTGTGGTTTGGATGGAAAATCATGTTACAGATGGCAGCTGGGCATTCGCGACGGCAGAAGCCATCGAGGGAATCAACAAGATTGCGACTGGAGTGTTGGTGGAGCTGTCGGCGCAGCAGCTGCTGGATTGCTCCCGGAGCTACGGCAGCGATGGCTGCCACAGCGGGTTTCCCCAGAACGCATTTGCATACCTTGACGACACAAGGAATGGCCTCTCCACCGCATCAGATTACCGCTTCACAGGATTCAATGGCACCTGCCGAAAACACGTAAGTGCGTGCGTGCTCTTGTGTTTCCATTGTTTTTTACTAAAGTTGTGCTCTTCCAGAACCGCAACTCCGTAGGCATTGACAATTACGACAATTTGTACGGCTCCAGCGACGACACTGACATCGTCAAGCAGGTTGCCAAGCAGCCAGTGACAGCTCTAATCGATGGCAACGCGCCGGAGTTCCTTCGCTACAAAGGGGTATGAGAAAAATCATTCGTTTTTGAAGGAAAACTCGCTGAAGCCTTTGAACTAAAAATGCAGGGGATTTACAAGGGCCCGTGCAAAGACGACCAGGCAACTCCGTATCTAGCAGTGCTCATCGTCGGTTATGGATCCGAAAACGGCCAGGACTACTGGATCATCAAAAACTCGGCGGGGACAAGCTGGGGAGAGAAAGGCTACATGAGGCTGCAGCGTGGAAACCATGGCCTCCCACTGGGTCGATGCGGAGTGAATGGCTTCGTCTACTTTCCTGTCAAATCGAAGGTACCACCGCCGCCTCCTCGACCACCGCCATCACCCCCAGTTCCGTGCTCCAAGAGGATTAGCTGCGATCTTTCAGACTTTGAGTGCTGCCCTCCGAAGTCCAAGCCTATTTGTTGCCCTATATGGAAGAGATGTACTACCTCTGGATGCGCTGTTTAAATATGTTTCGGTGTGGTCCTTAATAGATGTTGATCCCATGACTAAATTCCCTTGGAGAATCCACGACTTCCTAAAGCTCCAAGAAACGGAATTTAGCGTTCTGGAATTGCATAGCATTTGTTGAAATACGCTTCCCGTAATGCCTTCAAACCAATGCTCCTAAAGCAACGAGGTTTTAAGCCTATAGACGTCCACATAGTGCTTCAAGGCCCCTCGAAAGAAGCCCTGAGCAACCTGAGACATCAAATATTGAATTGAGTCGAGTCAAGCAAAGCAATGTAGTTGCAAAGTAAAATTAAAAAGTGTATATCAATCAAGTGACAGATGTATCTGCAGAGGTGTCGATGTTTTTGTCTCAAGTCCCGGCATCCATGTCAAAAGAGAAGCAAGTAGACATCCTCCCCACAAAAATTCAGGTAGTTCCCATCTTGACCAGTGAACTCGATGTCGTAATTGACATGGAAATCAATCAGATACTCGCTCGCAAGCCTGGTCACCAAGATCTGAACCTTACGCTCGCCGCAATTGGTAATCACCATCATTACATAGAGCTTGGATTTCCAAGCGGCGAGGTAGATATCCTCGCCATCCTCGGGCAAGGCATAATACGAGAAAAAAATTAGTTGCGGTATCAAACTCTTCTTCTTGTTTAAAGGTTGACGCACGATGGAGATCAAACCCTAAATCTATTTTACTCCGTCAATCCAACTTTTCTTCTTACGAGCCGTTCTCCGAGAAAAAAAATTGGTCCGCGACGCACAACAATCTCGCGACCTGTAAAACGCTCAATTCTACCACTCTAGATCTTGGCAATACCTCCTCTGGTAGCGGCGGCAAGCATCGAGGATAATACTCGCTCTTTCCTACGTACAGTCGGTGCAAAGAGTAGCAAGCGCGAGCAAACACGAATCTAGCAGGCGAGACGGCGATTCTCAGCTAAGATAGAAAACTCGAAGTGACAAACTTACCGGAAAAGGAGCTGACGAAGGAATGGATCACCCAAGACACGTCCCCAGGCAACGTTGAGGCTACCGGAAGAAGCCAGCAAGTTTCCCAATTCCAGTAGTGTGCTCGACACCATCTTTTCGGCCTGCTCGTAACTTCCCTGGAAAAGAAGAGGGAAAACGTAAGGAAGGAAAAATGTTGACACCATTTTCAATCTTCCATACCTGCTGGAGCTCAGTGACACGCACATTTGTCATTTGGCAAAGAGCTTGCAAAGGCGCAGTGAGGAAAAAGGTGAAGGTGCTGCCTGTACCTGGGTGCTTTGCCGTGTATGGCTTTGCGGTTGGCGAAAGAAGTAACACCACTGGCTCGCCTCTTTCGTCACCGCACAAGGACTGCAAAGAGTGACAAACCAGAGTAATGTTGTTTCCAAAAAGCATAAGCGAGGTACCTCAAATATGTTGCTAGCGTCACTGTCGACGACGATAAAAAGCGGCCTCCTTGTAAATGGAAGCAAGTCGCCTGGATAGACGTTGCTTCCTCGTCGTCCAAGCGATAAGCCAGTCGATCCATCAACTCGTCGCCTAGGACTGCCGGCAGAAACAGGAGTCTCTTCTAAAAGAGCGTCCGAGCGATCGGGGGATGAGTCTGTGCTTGAAGCCTCCTTTGAAAATTGATTAGAAACACCGCTCCTGTCATGGGAACCAGGACGGGATCTTCCTGAAAAGCAATCGAAGCACGAATTGATGTGTCACACAAGAAAATTTCGAGTACCTGCAGCTGACAGATACAGCAATACTGCAGAGTCCGGAGGCACTTCCTCACAAGCAGTAGCTAAAACCTGCAAGAAAAACCATAAGCAAGAAACGCACGCACGAAAGAAATCACTTCTTACCATAAGCAGCTGGTGAATGTTGGGACGATATAGAATGTATTTGTGAGGGTTGGCAGGAAGAGTCGGATCAGCTATATCCTGAGCAAGCAACCCTCCAGCATTTGAATCCGTCGCGGACTTCATGCGATAGAAAGACCCGCTAGGCTCCCATTCCAAACATTGAAGCATTCTAAAGTTGTCCAGTGTCAGCTCGCTAAACTTCACCTGGCACCAGAAAGCATTAAAGTTACCACCATTCCGCCGCAGCAAAAGGAGTCAAACCATGTACCTCATTATGGAAATAGCTCACGAGAACAGCATTCTTGAGCCTCAGAGCTTTGTGTCCCTCCAACTTGGAGACACTAGGAAAGGAGGAAACTTGACCATCGAGAGCCGAGATGTATCGAATAGGCCTGCTCAGCTCAGCCAAGGAATCGGCCTTTAGAAAACGGACAATCTCCTGCGTGACGGTTTTCCATTCCTTGACATCACTATTCTGTAAGGAACAGCGAAAAGTAAGTAGAAAAATAAGGAACTTTTCAGGTATTTTTCCCCATGATCGATACCTGGAAAGAGCTCGAGTAGTCCTCGACGAGGATATGGAGTTGCCTGACAAGGCGATTCACCATATCCCACCTGTTAAGTAGCAAACATATGACAATGAATCGAGCGAAGTATCTGAGCTGCTTATTCGCGAGCGTTATATCCTTGCCTGGTTCCTTGAAATACTCACGGCTGAGAATGGCCTCGTAGAAGATGTAAGACTCTTTCACGAAAGTAGCATCGCTCGTGCGGAGATAGTAGATGTAGTAGAGCTGCCCGATCCGAGAGGCAATCTCGCCAATCTCCCAGCGCTTGAGCCCTGCCTCGACGAGCTTCTGGCGATTATCCTGCTGGAATTTCCACAGCTTGGTGTACACCTGGAATGCCTTGCGGAAGTAGAAATCCCACTTGTTCTGGCCGTAGGGAGGGAAATCTCGCAGCCGCGAGAACTTGTTGTAGGCCTTGTCGACGAGCGCGCGGTACTCCTCACACACGGACAGCGCCATGAATGGAATCGATTCCGCCGAGCAGTAGCAGCAGCCGGCGCAGCGAAATCACGATCCATACCTCACTGCTGATGATGTTTCCGTGGCGCCGTCGCTGGCGATCGCTCTGGTGGCGTTGTCGGCGGCACCTAGGTCGCGCGCCTTCATCGTCACCGCCAAAAACAAAATGCTCGCTTCTCCTCTCTGGAAAACAAAAACCCCAACCTCCGCCAAATAAATTCTTTGACCTTGGGTAACTTTCAAGGTAAAAGATAAAAACCCTTGCTTGAAGTTTTAGGGTTTATCATGTCAGCGCGAAAGACAATGGAGTATTTCGTGGCGGCAGTGGTCTCGCAATTGAGGTATAAGTTTTGGGTAGCGATGATGTTCTTCCATGGATTGATGAAAGATCTTTTATTTTTCCAGACAACGCGAAGGCGAGCTCCAAGGAGTGATGGATGTGCTCAAGCCCGGGCCTCTGGGAATCAAAGAACTCCAATTTTCCGAGGCCGAAGTGATCAAAGCCCGGGCAGCCGTGAAGAGAGCTCGAGAGAACTGGGTAAAATCCTCGCAGCTATAGGAAGAACTCGAGAAATCCTCGTAGACAAAATTTGATGAAAAGAAGAAAGAAAGAAAAGAAAACTCACTCGCAAGAACTTGTCTAGCTGATCTCCAGGTACTCGATTATGTGCTCCGAGCTTTGAACTCCCAGCTTCTCGCCGGGAAGCGCTGTTCGCGAGATCAAATGCTGGAGCACACCCTCCATGCTTCGCATTTTTCCACCCACGGCCAGTAGTGAGCTCACCAGACCCGCCGTCTCTCCCAGATCTTCGCTCAAGTCGCGTGCTATCACCAGACTCGCGTATCGGATCTCTAGAATCGTCGAGATCCAGCGGATGATTGTTTGCAGCGACGGTACCAAGCTTTGATCCATCTCCCGAGCGTGGATCATCTTCGAGGAGAAAACCTCCAGCCACTTGTTGAGGTAACGAAGAAGTATCGAAACTTGAGAGGTGTCCAGCTCTTCCGAGACTATGGCGGTTAGAACAGCTTCATCGTGGTCGGCGCTGAGAAAGATGTGGAGGCACAGCTCGGACGCTGTGAATCTGTCGAAAGCAACAGCCAGGTTGACGCAAGCTGCCACATTGAGCGCCAGTTCTTCCCTTTTACGAGCTAGGAACTCCTCGGTTTGGTTTCCATCCGCGGAGATCTCCCCTCGAAGCCTCACAGCGTCCTGGATGTGGTTGGAGACGAGTTCATGCCAAACTTGCCGCTGGAGCTGGAAGAACTTGGCAAACTTCTTGCTGTTGGCGAGAAAGAGTTTCAGGATCTCCAACCACTGGGAAGGACGAATGTCACGGACGGAAAGAACGCAGAGAAGAACCAGCGGTACGTTGCCATCTTCCACAATCCTGTCGATGATCTCTGGATCCTCGTTGGAAGAAACCAATCCACACTCCAAAAGCGTCGCAACTGGATCCCAAAACCCGACACTGACAGACCATCGTAGAACAGTGCTCACAAGTCTTCGACTGATTCCCCTGGACTTTTCCTTGAGCAAATTCCTGAGCTCCTGATCCTGGACTACCCGGTCGTTCACTAGGCCGGAGAATAGAAGACCGCCGTCACTGCTGCTACTGCTACTGCTGCCAAAATGTCTAAGATTCTGAAGATGATGTTTGAGCAGCTCTAAAACTTTAGACTTGGAGGCTTTCGGAATGCTTGCCACGAGCGCCTCCTCATTACTCACCTTGGAAGCCAAAGCGCCGGACAACACCGCGATCTTGCGCAACGACACATCTCCGATCTCCTGTGATTCGGCCCCACCATGGCTCGCATTCCACAGCGGCAGGAGCAGGAACGATTGCTCGCCAGCGCTGGCAGCAGCCCCGCGATCCAGCGATCCCAACACGATTTCCAAAGAGGTGGGCACCGCGGGAGGAGGAGCGGCGGCCATAGGCACGGGGACTAAGAGCCCTAAAACCTAAACCCTAATGCCGCGAACTAGCCGTTTTGGAAACCCTAAATGTTTGAATTCTAAAAGACAGAATATACCAGAGACGAAGGTGGAAATTTTTTGCCGCGAAACATGGAAGTAGCCGTTTTGAAAGCCCTAGAGTTCTTTCATACAACGAATAGGAATGCTACATGCTTTTCTTCTAAGAAAAGAAAGCTTCTTCTTCTTCCTTCTTTTTCTTCAAATCGTGGAGCCAGTTGTAGGGCCGCCCTTCTGTTCCACGCCCTGTGCCATGCCGCCATAGCCAGGCTCCTTGATCCTCGGCCCCATCCTCGCCAGCATGCCAGAATGGAGCGACAAAATGTAGAGGAGTTGCATTCCTGCCAGGATGATCGAGAACGCTTCGAGTGCTTTCTGCCAAAGAGAAAGATTCCTCAATCCATCAATCGAAAGCACGGAATTCAAGGCCTTACCAGGCGCCTGTTGCGGTATCCACCGCGGAGCTGGATTTCCTTGCAAGCGAAACTGGGAAAAGAGATCAATTCCGTCAAGAAACCCCGAGAAATCTCCCAAGACCAAGGCTCGATTCTTACCCGAATGCCAGGAGAGTGAAGAGCCAGGCAATCAAGGCGGAGGAAATCGCCGCGGCGAGGCTCTCGCTGCGCCACAAGCTGACATGAATAGCGCCGGCGAGTATCGATGCCAGGCCAAGAACGCCCGCGCCGAGGATGAAGAGGAGGAAGAAGGGCGTCGCCGCGTTCCCTGAGAGAGAAAGATCTCGGGGGTGAGCGATTGACAAGAATGAAAGAAAGATTTGGCAGCCTTACCGACGGGGAACCTTGTGAGCGTTGTCACTGCGCCAGTCTGATTGACGATGTTCGCCTGGCTATAGTCGATCGCCTTGTTCATCGCCCAGCCCGCCAAGCCTAGCACCACCATGTACATACAGAAGTTGAGGAAGAGGAGGAATGCCGCAACCGATCGTCCCGGTCCAAACGCCATCTCGATTCGATTCTTCTTTGATCGATCGAAAGAGAAGCCTTGGTCGAGAGATGTCCTCGCTCCAAGGAAAAACCACCCTCGTTTTCTAGCTGTTGAGGAGGAGGAGCCGCCGCGAGGAACTAAAAACCAACGCCCCTTGGAGATGCTATAATGGAGAAGAGTCCACCACTCGAGTTTGGATTTATAGAAGAAATGGAGGCTGGAGAGATGGATGGCTGGATAGATGGATGCGTGGAGCGATGGATGCGCATCATGGGCCGCCTTTAAGAGCTTCTCTAGGTATGCATGGCGATGGGAGCGTAACACGTGCGCAGCGCGCTCCACGTGGCACCATACACCTGTCCCGCCCAGATTTGTAAAGAGAATATGCGCACCCTCCCCTGTTTTTAGGGTTAGGGTAAGCAGGATTAGATTCTCCGTACGGTTCTTTGTGGCTAGGGCACGAAACGCCGCGACAATGGCTCTCTTTTAGGGTTTTCTGGCAGGGGTAAACCCTGGAGTGGATGCGCGCTTGCGGCGGATGGATCCGCCACGGTGATCCTCGCATTCCTGCTGCTGCATTGTCACGGTAAATTGCGGGCGCGTGATTCTTCCTCGTCTTGTGTGGCGGATTGGATCGCTAGGGTTTTCGATCCAGGCGATGGAGGCGGAGGTCGCAGCTGTGCTGGGGATGGAGATGGCGCCATTCGAGGCGCTCGTCGCCCAGCTGATGAGCCCCACGAACGACCAGCGCGGCCACGCCGAGCAGCTTTTCAACGCTTGCAAGGCGCAGCACCCGGACACGCTGGTGCTCAAGCTCGTTCACACTCTACAGTCCGGGCATGTCGAGACGCGCGCTATGTCCGCTATCCTCTTGCGGAAGCTCATCACCAAGGACGAGGTCTCGCTCTGGTCGCTGCTCAATCCCAACACCCACGCCACGCTCAAGACCCAGCTCCTGGTGTGCGTCCAGAGGGAAGAGACCAAGAGCACCCTCAAGAAGCTGTGTGACACTGTGGCGGAGCTAGCGGCCAGTTTGATCGAGGATGGGAGCTGGCCAGAGCTCCTTCCATTCATGTTCCAGTGCGTGAGCTCCGACGTTCCCAGGCTCCAGGAGAGCGCGCTGCTCATGTTTGCCCAGCTCGCGCAGTACATGGGACCTCACCTCCGCTCACACTTGCCGACTTTGCACGCGGTCTTCCAGCAGTGCCTGTCGTCCAACACCTCGAGCGACGTGCGCATTGCGGCACTCCGCGCGACCGCCAGCTTCGTGCAAACGCTGGAATCGGTCCAGGATCGAGAGAGGTTCCAGAACTTGCTACCCGGAATGATGCAGACGCTGTCTCTGGCTCTAAACAACAACGAGGAGGCCACAGCGCAGGAGGCTCTTGAGATGTTTATCGAGGTTGCCGGGTCGGAGCCAAGGTTTATGCGACGCCAGCTTGTGGATGTGGTGAGCACCATGATGCAGATCGCTGAGGCTGAGTCGCTCGAGGAGGGTACTCGTCACTTAGCGGTGGAGTTTTTGATCACTCTCGCTGAGGCCAGGGAGAGGGCGCCGGGGATGATGCGGAAGTTGCCACAAATGATCAGCAGGCTTTTCGCGACACTGGTGAAGATGCTCTTGGATTTGGAGGACCTTCCGGCGTGGCATGTCGCGGACACGGAAGATGAGGACGTTGGAGAGAGCTCGAATTTTGAAGTTGGTCAGGAATGCTTGGACAGGTTGGCGATCTCTCTGGGGGGAAACACGATCCTGCCGGTTGCATCGGACATCCTGCCCGTTTACATTTCTGATCCGGACTGGAAGAAGAGGCATGCCGCGTTGATCACCCTTGCACAGATTGCCGAAGGATGTGCCAAGGTAATATATTTCCTTTTTCCTTTCTTTGGTGCTTTTCAAGACATACTGACTTATGCTTGGTTATAGGTGATGATAAAAAATTTAGAGCCGGTTGTGTCCATGATTTTGAATTCGTTTCAAGATCCACATCCCCGAGTTAGATGGGCTGCTATTAATGCGATCGGACAGCTCTCCACAGATTTAGGACCTGATTTGCAACAGCTCTATCATCAGCGGGTGCTTCCAGCTCTTGTTGGTGCCATGGATGACTACCAAAATCCTCGGGTTCAGGTAACAATCTTTTCTTTTATATTCTTTTTTATCATTAACAAGTTTGCTCGGTACAGGCTCACGCGGCAGCCGCAATATTGAATTTTAGCGAAAGCTGTACTTCTGATATTTTGACGCCTTATTTGGAAGGTGTCATCGGTAAATTGTTGATTCTTTTGCAGGTAATTTTCTTTATAACCCTGAGCAAGGTTTCAACATCGTTGTTTCTATCAGAATGGAAAAAGAATGGTGCAAGAAGGTGCTTTGACAGCACTGGCTTCTGTCGCTGATTCCGCTCAGGTTAATTCATGATGACGCTTGCCCTTCGACATCTCACGTTCGATATTTGCAGGTTCAATTCCAAAAGTATTACGATGCAGTCATGCCGTACCTGAAGACTATTCTTATAAATGCCACAGACAAGCAAAACCGCATGCTTAGAGCGAAGTCTATGGAGTGTATCAGCCTTGTAGGTATGGCCGTCGGCAAAGACAAGTTCAGAGATGATGCGAAGCAGGTATGTTTCTTATGGAAACGGTTGCTTATATTCTAATGTCTCTACGTTTCCAGGTGATGGAAGTTTTGATGAGCCTCCAGGGTGCGCACTTGGAGGATGACGATCCAACCATTAGCTACATGCTGCAGGTTTGTATCTCCTTTCATAGGAACGATGTGGTTTTGTTTTATCTCCTCATTTAATTTCAGGCTTGGGCCCGGCTATGTAAATGTTTGGGTCAAGAATTTTTACCGTATATGAATGTTGTTATGCCACCCCTTCTGCGCTCTGCGCAACTTAAACCAGACGTGACCATAACGGATGCGGACACCGAGGACGAAGGGAACGATACAGATGACGACAGGTATTCTTTGGATTTGCTGCACTACCATAACTTTAATTTTTCCACTATATGCTAGTGTGGAGACAATCACTATCGGGGACAAGAAAATTGGTATTAGAACAAGCGTTCTGGAAGAAAAGGCAACAGCTTGTAATATGTTGTGTTGTTATGCGGACGAACTCAAGGAAGGGTTCTTTCCGTGGATCGAGCAGGTAGGTACGCTATGGCGGATCAACAATGCATTACATGTAATTCCCCGTTTACTTTCAGGTCGCGCCGATCCTTGTACCCTTATTGAAGTTTTACTTTCATGAAGAAGTTCGAAAAGCCGCTGTTTCAGGTATGTTTCATACTTTAGTTGTACGATAAATTTATCATGTATATATGAACAGCTATGCCTGAGCTTCTGAGGTCTGGTAAGCTGGCTGTGGAGAAAGGACAAGCACAAGGGCGGGATCAAACTTATGTGAAGCAACTGACGGACTACATAGTACCGCCTCTTATCGAAGCTCTACGCAAGGTTTTCTTCTAGTTTGTAGTTTTTTTCAGATGGTAATGGTCAATTTACAGGAGCCCGAGACTGAAATAATTTCTAGTATGCTGGACTCCTTGAATGAGTGTATTCAGGTATGCTATTCCAGTTTTATTGAGGAATCGAAATAATTATAGGTGCATATGTTTGCAGCTTGTTGGTCCAATGCTCGATCAAGGGCAAATAAAAGCTATTGTTGAGGAGTTCAAGCAAGTGTTGACAGCGAGCAGCACACGGAAAAGGGATCGTGCGGAACGAACAAAGACAGAAGATTTTGATGCAGAAGAGCGTGAGTTGCTACACGAAGAAAACGAACAGGAAGACGAAGTTTTTGATCAGGTGATTCTGCTATTTATTTCTTTTAACATCTCAACGAGTTTTCATAGATTGGGGAATGTATTGGAACACTCATCAAAACGTTCAAAGCGTCTTTTGTTCCTTTCTTTGACGAGCTCATGCCTTTCGTGACACCTATGCTGGTAAGACGCCTAGTATATATTCGTCTCGGTTGCTTACCTCTTGTTTTAATGGTTGGAAGTCTAAAGATCGAACATCTGAAGAACGGAGAATCGCAATTTGTATTTTTGACGACATCGCCGAGCAGTGTGGAGAAGCTGCAATCAAGTATTGCCAGTTTTTACGATTAAAATTCTCTTATACGCCTTTTGTGTCTGCAGATACTATGATACGTTCCTGCCGTTCATGCTGGAAGCAGCCAATGACATCAATTGTGATGTCCGACAGGTTGGCTAAAACAAGAACTAGAAAGTGCGTTCATTCATTCGCTTGTTTATGTATCACAGGCTGCCGTATACGGCATTGGTGTATGTGCTGAGTTTGGTGGAGCAAAATTCAAGCCTGTTGTCCGAGGTTACATTACCGGCTTGTTTCTGCGGCTAAACTGTATGTTTATTTACAGAGGCTTTGGAGCGTTTGAATGCTGTTGTAAGCCATCCCGCTGCGCGGCAACAGGATAACATCATGGCAACCGATAATGCTGTGTCTGCTCTTGGAAAAATATGTCAGTTCCAAAGAGATAGCATCGATGCTACACAGGTGTGTGTGTGTGTGTTCTTCTCTGTTATGTACTGATCATCACTTTGTGTGTGTTTCTCATCAGGTCGTCCCTGCTTGGTTGGGCTGTTTACCACTCAAAGGTGACCTTGTGGAAGCCAAAATTGTCCACGAGCAGCTCTGTAGCATGGTTGAAAGGTAAACAAAGCATCCTTCAGATTTCTGGTTAGAACTTATTTGCAATGTGTCCAAGCAGCTCGGATCCCCAACTTCTCGGCCCCAACAATCAGTTCCTACCAAAGATCGTCTCCGTTTTTGCAGAGGTAAGATTTTTAGAAGGCCTGAGCTTCTTGGAATCATTCTTTCTCCCGGTGAATTCAGGTGCTTAGCTCGGGAGCAGAGCTATCAAACGAACAAACTGCTGCACGCATGGTGACTTTGCTGAGACAGATGCAACAAAGACTCCCCCCGGCTGCTCTTGCTTCGACATGGTCTGCGTTGCAACCTCAGCAGCAGGCTGCGCTACAGTCGATTTTGTCACCTCAAACATCGTGATCGCGCGAGCGGAGATTTGTTTTGGATCATTGCTTTAACATTTTTACAGAGGTTTGAGGGGCAGGAACGGTTTTCTTCTCTTTTTTTTCTATCTCCTTTTTCTTTTTCTTCTTCCCTGTGAAGGGGGCGTCGAGTTAAGAGTGGTGGTCATATTACTTTTTGTGCGTCTTACAAATGTGAGAAATAATAAGAAAAAAAAAAGGCTTGTGAGATCAGGGAAGCTTTCATGCTCGTTCCATGTCCTTGAAATTTTGTGTGTGTGTGTGTGTGTGACTTTTGTTACAAAGTTGTCTGTGTGGTTTCCGTGTCCACGATGATTTTGTGACTTTCGTGGTTTCGTGTCCTTTGTGACTTGTTAGAAAGTTATCCGATAGAGAGAGAGAGAGAGAGAGAGCTATGGCGAAGCGAGAGAGCAAAGTGGCTGTAGTTACAGGAAGTAACAAGGGGATTGGTTTCGAGATTGTGAGGCAGCTCGCGAGCAAGGGATTCACGACCGTTCTCACGGCCCGTGACGCAAAGAGAGGAATTGATGCGTTGGAGCGGCTCAAATCGCAAGGCCTGGAAGCCGAATTCCATCAGCTGGACGTCTCGAGCTCGCAATCCGTGTCCGCTATGGCCGCTTGGCTCCAGCAAAAGTTTGGCGCCATAGATATCCTGGTAAGAAGAGAGTGGTAAGAGAGGAATTCTTCCAAAGATTGAAAAGCTTGTGTGTTCTTCAAAGGTGAATAATGCGGGGATCAAGTCCAAGGGCTTTGAGAACGAAGTGGAAGGAGCCCAAGCACTTTTTGAGACGAATTACTATGGTGCCAAGCGGATGGCTCAAGCGGTCCTCCCGATAATCAAGCCTGGAGGCCGGATTATCAACATAAGCTCCCGCCTCGGCCAGCTTAACAATGACTTTCTTGTAAGTGTTTCTCTTAAATGTATGTGTTGTTTTAGATTTTGTAATGTTTCTTGGCAGCCTCTCAAGAATGAGTTTCAAGTGGCAAAGTTCTCTGATGCGGAACATCTCAGCGAGCAAGTGATTGACTTGTGCTTGCAAGAGTTTCGGGGTGCTGTTGAGAGAGGAAAGGTGGTGGAGGAAGGCTACCCAAACATGGACGCGGATTACTGCATGTCCAAGTTTGCGCTCAACGCCTACACCAGGATTCTCGCACAGAAGCTGCAAAACAACAAGATTAGTGTCAACTCGGTGTGCCCAGGATATACAAAAACGGACTTGACTGGCGGTGAAGGCCATTTTACAGCTGAACAAGGGGCAGACACCCCGGTTTGGCTTGCAACGCTTGAAGCTGAGGATTATCCCTCGGGAAAGTTTTTCGCGGAGCGAAAAGAGATACACTTTTGACTTGATACACAATGACCTTTAAAGTTATTAGAACCTAACTGTTACGATAATTTATTAAAGGTAAGAGTGTTTAGGATGTAGGGTTTGGAATGTGCGCTTTCTTCCTCTCCAAATCCAAGCAATGCCGCTCTTTTCCTGTTGAGTTCCTAGAATGCGCCATGCCTGTGCGCTGCGAATCCATGTTTTTCTTGCCCGGAAATGCCTTGCAAGTGATGCTCTACACTTGATCGCTGAAAGTTTTCTCATTTCTCAGGTAAGTCCTGTTGAGAAACTATCCACACCTGATGCAATGCCAAGGCACTGATACTGATATGGGCTTGCGTGCTTGAGAGAAAAGAAAAGGAAAAGGAGAGACTTGGAAGAGAGGCAGGAATTTCTTGTGGCTTGTTTTTGGAATCCAATGCCGCCGTGCTAAAGTTTAACTAGCTAGTGGCTTTCTCTGGGCCTGGCCCTGTGTCCTTGGCTCATTAGACTTGTATTTCTTTTGTGGATGCTTGTTTGTACTCGTGCTTGCTGCTGCTGCTATCATTCTCGTACCACTGCTATTTTAGCTCTCTCTCTCTTGTTGTTGCCGAATTGAGTGATTGATACTCCATATCCCGCAACATCCCAGCGAGAGGAATTATCCATTAATTAGCAGTGAGAGCAAGGAAAGTGATAGGCTCTCACTCGGGGCACTCCTTTTCCTCTTCCTTCTTGGGAGTTCTTGGGAGCTTTCATACTGTACAAGTGTTGCAAGTGTACAGGAAGAACAGAACTTACAACGTTCTTTGTTTGTGTGCTCTGTTTCAGGGAGTTTTGTTCACAGTCTCACACAAACATACAAAGAGAGGTATGGGCATCTCCCTGTGGCAGGCCGAATATCACACCAAAGCCGGATACAGATACAGATCGGATCACCCGGGTACGCTTTTATATTATTTCCAGAGCAGGCTAAAGAAGTGAGACAAAATGTAAGGGGTGGGAGGAAGGAGTAGTCTATTCTTTCTTCTAGGCACGGAACTAGAAACCATGGCTGGTGGATCCAGCCGCTCACCGCTGCTGGTCACCGCTACAAGATGTGAGAGTCGTGGGCTTTGAGCTTCTGGACAAAGCAGCGAGGAAAAAGAAGAGTTTTTTCTCCTCCTTTCCCATCTCAGAGGTGTGTAGTCATAGATAGGGATAAAAGGAGGAGCGGACAGGAGGGATATGGGCAGATCCAAGGCCATTGTTGTTCATCAACAGCAGCAGCATCAAGCGAGAAAGAGCGGTGATGCGGTGCACAGGCCAGCAAACATACGCATCAGGCGTGCGATACTGGCTGGGAAGCGGGGGCCTACGACGCCAGTTCCGAGCTGGAAGCTGTACGAGAATCCTTCCTACGACGGGATCATGGCGGGGAGCGAGGCTGCCGGTCGCCAGATAACTATCTCGGCACGAAAGTTAGCCGCCACGCTGTGGGAGCTCCAGGAGCTTCCGCTTTGTCCTGCCAGAGGAGGCCCACCTTCGTCGGCTAAAATGCGCTCGCGCTCATCGTCACAGGCCAGGCAGCGGGAGTCCGTTGCAAGTCCAAAGCATCTGATGCTGCCTCCACCGTCGCCTACGACCCCCGTTCCTCACAATGTAAGCAAAGCCTTGTTTTCTCTTTCTTTCCTCTCTAGTTGAGTGCTTTTCCCAGATTTTTTTTTCTCTCTAGAGTTGCGAGTTTTGCAAGTTTGGATCACTTTGTTTCTGATGTAAGTTTGTGCCTCGCAGGCCACTAACAATCAGAGAAGAAGCCCATACTCGGACTCGGTAACCTATCACAGCCGAAGAGCGTCGGAAGAACTCTACGCGTCGGAAACATCCCGGCACAGCTTTGAGGTGACTATTCTTGCATTGCATTGCGTTGCATGGCCTGTACTAAACTGTTTCTATTTTTTCTTTTTTCCGTAGATGGAGTCCCAGAATAAACAGCAGCAACAGCAGCAGCAAGATATGGTCGACGAAGTTGCTTCGCGAGTAAAAGAATGCCTTCCAAACTCGAATGATTTCCTCAAAGTTCTATCGCACATCCGGGGCATGGACCAGCAACAAGCCGGATCGACTCCTTTGGCTACTGTTCTACGGGTGGAGCTAGAACACACACGACAGCGGGTGAGAGAGCTGGAACACGCCAACAAAGCGGCTCGCAGGGACGTCGAGATCCTCTTGGAGAGAAGCGAGAGCGAGAGGGCTGCATGGCGAGCCAAAGAACAGGAAAGGTGGCGAGCCATCGTTATCGAGGCGAAGAGCGAGGCCGAGGAAGAGAAGCGGCATAAACGCAAGGCCG
This sequence comes from Selaginella moellendorffii, assembly GCF_000143415.4. Lineage (NCBI taxonomy): Eukaryota > Viridiplantae > Streptophyta > Lycopodiopsida > Selaginellales > Selaginellaceae > Selaginella > Selaginella moellendorffii. Next base: position 550,836 of record NW_003314318.1, read on the forward strand.
AGCACCTGAACCGGAAGCTGGCACGGCAGCTGGAAGAGACAAGCTCGGCTCTCTCGAAAGCCATGAACGATCTGGAGCGAGAGAGAAAGGCGAGGCAGCTGATGGAGGAAGTGTGCGACGAGCTGGCTCGTGAGATCGGGCAGGACAAGGCGGAGGTGGAGGAGCTCAAGCGAGAGTCGGAGAAAGTCCGCGAGGAGGTGGAGGAGGAGCGAAGGATGCTGCAAATGGCGGAGGTGTGGCGGGAGGAGCGAGTCCAAATGAAACTCGCGGAAGCGCGCCACGAACTGGAAGAGAAGAACGCGAGCCTGGACAGGCTTCGAGGCGAGCTGGAGGAGTTTCTGCGGAACAAGTCCGCGGCAAGAGCCGGCGAGAGCCAGGAGCTGGACAAGGCGACGACGCTGCGAGCCGCGGTGGATTCCCTGCGGAAGCCAAACGAGACTGGGAGCTCGGCCGAGGAGGACTTACACTCGATCGATCTGAACAAGGAATCGCTCTACGATCGAACGCAAGGGAACCGCTGGACTTACGCCAGGAACAAGCAGGGCCAGGCGGACAATCCAGCCGAGAAGAGGCAAGAGCTGCGGAGAAAAGCCGTCAGGGGACGGAGGAGGCTTCGGAGGCAGCGAACTTACGACGAGAACAGCCTGGTGGAGCAGCAGTCGACGGAGCAAGAGAATGGTCCGGACGAGAGCTGCTTCGATGGACGAGGTGAGGGCTATGGTTTCGGCCCGAGCAGAAGGATCGACACGATTCCAGAGCAGCAGGAGCTCTACATGGAGAGCGTCCGAGCTTCTTCCAGGCAGCACAGAGGAGGAGGAGCTTGGCATGGCAACAACGAGGAGGACGAAGAGGAAGACGAGGACGGGGATCAACAAACGCTATGCAAAGCTGAGGATGATTTCGCTCTCGAGTACGCACAGCACAGGAGGAGCCAAGACGGGAGCACGCCGACGCTGTCGCCTCTGCTGCACTCGTCGTTTCCATTGATGAGCTCCTCGATGGTGGCGACGCCCCAGAGAAATAGCTGGAGCTCTTCCGGGGACGTGAATTGGCCGCGGTCGAGCAGCCGAGACAACAGCCTGAGAGCCAAGCTGTTGGAGGCCAAGATCATGGACGAGCCTGTGCACCACCACCATCGCGTTTGAACTAGAATTACCATTTCATGGTCAAGGTTGACGCTTTTGACAATTGACTGTGCACTTGGTCAAACTTTGTAGCAATTAATTTATCATACATTTTACGGCCAACGAAGGAGGGGAGGAAGACGTCGAAGATGCGGCCTCAAATTTCAATCTTGCATGTTTGCATCACGATGCGCTATCAAAGCAACATATAGATAGAGATAAATAGATGACCTCCTGCCATTCTCCAATGGTACAATGGCAGTTTTTCTTACTATCTAACAAGCGGCTTGAAGATCCAGTTCTGCTCCATGAAGGTCTCCATCTTGAGCATAGTCACAACCCGGACACAAAAAACCTGTGAGGGGTCTCTGGTCCTCCCACGGAAGGCTACCACCATCAAGCAGCAGTAAACAGTCCCTGGACGCAGTCTTTCAGGTTCCGAGGTTCCTCAAAGAACAGTGCACAGCTCCCAATCTTTTATCGGCGGGATCGAGACTGTGACGAGAGCACGCGGCCAGGCCTTTGCTACAGCTCCCTGAGAGGATCGAGCCCCGGCCGACAGGCCATCCCCCAGTCAATGAGGTGGTACACACCATTTTTGCAGCATATGTTCCGCAGGGCAATGTCGTTGTGGCAAATGCCATGCGCGTTGAAAACCCGGACGAGCGTTGCATAGAGCTGCTCGCCATTTGCCGTGGTGAAAGGAGGCCTTTCCTCTAGCGCGAAACCAGCGTCTCGAATTAGCATGGGTGGTCTATCAATTCCCTTCACCTCCACCGGAAAGGCTGCCAGTTCCTCGTCTTGCAGCAGGGAGTGTCAGAACATGTCACGCTCAACCTGGAACCAAAACTCCCACGGCCACTTGGATGACATGAGCACCATCTGCGCTTGCCTCGCGTTCCTGTTCGGCCCCAGCTTCAGCCACCACTGCTCGCCATTAATCGTCACTGAGACTACAGTCGACAGAGCCGCGGCACGAGCGGCCCGGTTCACCGTCACCGCCTCCACTGCCTAGGCCTTCACGTGGATTGCCATCTCCAAACTTTCGTTACCAATCCTGTATCCACTAGTTGCTCTCACTTTGACTTGCTGTCCTTCGCTTCACAGGTGCACTGCTCCTCAGCTCTCGCTTGAAGCTGGAAATCCTCGTACACGTCGTTGGCACAGTGCCACACAATGCTCTTCATGGGTAGTAGTCTAACGGTTCACCGTCAACCGGCTGATTGAGCAGGCGCTGTCGCTGGAAAATAACACCCTTCGGGATGTCAAGAACAGAGTGGAGAGCCTCCGCCCAGTGAAGGCAAAGCCCCTGAAAGTGTTGCTGAAATCCAGATTTGTGCACCGTTCTGCGTTTCTCTGAGCTTCGTATTTCGCCTGGAAGCACTGGTTTGAGAGGCGCACGAGCTCTCCCCGTGCTTCTGCTAGCTTGTGGTAGTCACCTTCTTATCTGACTTGCCTTGTGCAGGCATTCTTGGAGAACCGCTCACAAAGATGTGGCACTGCCGCTTCCTTGTGCTGGCCAGTTGATCAATGCCGTAAGTCACCTCCTTTCGCATGCCGAACCACAATCGCCATGACCTCCGCCACCACGTGCATGAAGCTCTCGTATTGCTTCTTAACTGTATCCCAACCACACACACCTCCAGCCTGAGGTTTTCGATAGCCTGCAGGATGTTCGTGTTGAGTATACGCTCTCTATGACATGATCCTAGATGGCAGGAGTGCCACTTCACTGATCCAGGTGTAGGCTAGAGGCGTGTCTCTTCATCATGTATATATATCTTTGATATTATATACGACTATCCTTGGAGTCATCCACCATCGTAGCTTCCGCTCTTCTTCTCTTCAGTTCGTGTTGGGGTCCGGGTCCGTGACAAACCGAGTCCAGAAACGTTCCAGAGGACGATATCCAACCCACAGCGGTATTGGCACCGAAGTGAGAGCGTAGTCACTTCCTTGAGGTCGACCATCTAAAAACCATCAGAAAAACATGTAAGCTTACCAAGAGTGGGTTCCGATTTCATAGCTTCGCTTTCGTCCAAGCATGAGCCTGAAGAAACCCCATCCTTGTCGATCTTGCCCAGGACCTCTAAATCCTCTGTGACTTGTGGCTTTGAAACATGCATTTATAGCGTTTTCTTACGAGAGTTAGTGTGGAATTTTTTCACCTTGCACTTATTGTCCTTGCCCTCTGTTGTTATTTCATCAAAGAAGAATTACCTGTAGTTAATATATACATACGAGCAAGGACGGGAGCACGCCGACGCTATTGCTGCTGCTGTGTTTCCATTAATGGTGGCGACGCCACAGAGGACAAGCTGGAGCACTTACTGAACTTCAAAGTTAAGGTCAAGCTTTCAGGCTCAACAAACACTCAAAGGCAGTCAATAAGCTCAATGCATTGACTCGCATTGAATATATTACTGTCATTGACTTTTAGAACGCCAATCTTCATGGTGGAGGTATCAACAAGCCGCTTGAAGATTCAGTATGAAGCTCTCATCTTCGGCCATCTTGCGCATTGCTTCATACCGGGCACAAAGAACTTGGTAGACGTTTCTGGAAGCCGCCGCTTCCTTCCACGGAAGACTACCACCATTGAGCAGCATCAAGCAGCAGTATAGTAGTCCCTGTACGCAGTCTTTCAAGTCCTGAGGTTCCACAAAGAACAGTGCACAGTCCGGCGACAGGGTCCAAGCTGTTATCAGCGGAAGCCAGACTTTGACGAAAGCACACGGCCAGGCCTTCGCTACAGCGTCCGCGAGAGGATCCAGCCCCGGCCCGCAGACCAGTCCCCAGTCGATAGCTGGTCTCCCGATTCCCTCCACCTCCACCGGAAAGGCTACCAGGTCTTGCAGCAGGGAATGGGAGAACATGTCGCGCTCAACCTGGAACCAAAGCTCCCAGGCACACTTCTTCGATGGCATGAGCGCCATCTCCGCTTGCCTCTCGTCCCTGTTTGGCCCCAGCTTCAGCCACCACTGCTGGCCATTCACCGTCACTGAGACCACAGTTGACATAGCCGAGGGACCCGGTTCACCGTCACTGCCTCACTGCCGCTGCTGCATTCGTGCGGACCGCCAGCTCCAAACTTTCGCCACCAATCCTGTATCCGCCAGCGGCTCTCACTTTGAGTTGCTGTCCTCCGCGCCACGCTCCTCCGCTCTCGCTTGAAGTTGGAAGTCCTCGTACGCCTTGTTAGCGCAGTGCCACACGATGCTCTTCATGCACTCTCCCCACGCGTCAACCGGGTAGTACTTAAGCGGTTGGCTGTCGTCAACCGGTTGCCCGTCCTTGATCAGGCACTGTCGCTGGAAAATAACACCCTTCGGGATGTCAAGAACCGAGTGAGCCACTGTGACAGCCTCAACCTCCCGCCCGTGAAGGCAAAGCCCCTGACAGTGTTGCTGATATCCGGATCTGGGTTGTAGCCCAGTGCGAGCTTCTGAGCTTCGTATTTCGCTAGGAAACACTGATTCGAAAAGCGGACCAGCTCTCCCCGTGCTTCTGCTAGCTTGTGAGCAGTCACGTTCTTATCTGACTTACCTTGTGCAGGCATTCTTGGAGAACCGCTCACAAGGATGTATCACTGCCGTTGAGCAATGCTGTAAGTCACCTCCTTCCCCAGACGATCGCCATGACCTCCGCCATCACGCGCATGAAAGTCTCGCATTGCTTCTGAACTGTATCCCAGTCCTGTTCCTCGTCAACCACGCACACCTCCAGCCCGAGGTTTTCGATAGCCTGAAGGATCGGGTTCCGCGTCCGAGACAAACCGATTCCAGAAACCTTCCAGAGGACCTACGGTATCCAACCCACAGCGGTTCCAGCTTACTAGCATCGAAGTGTCTATCCCAAGAGCGTAGTCGCTTCCTTGAGGTAGAGCGCGTTCTGAGAAGAAAGATCATCTACAAAACCATACATCTTTATAAGTTATAATTACAAGCCACAAGCTTACCAAGTGTGGGCTTGAACGATTCCAACAATTTCACGCGGGCACGAAGCTCATCAGGGGCTTCCAAACTCTCCCTTTTCCGCTTTCGTCCGTAGGAAACCATGAGCCTGAAGAAACCCACCATTTCTGTATCTTTGTCAATCTCGTCCAGTTCGTCTAGATCCTCCTCGGATGCATCCTTCATACTCTCCAAGTACTTCAGTAAGGAAGTGGCTGTGAACAGTCAGCAGCTTGGGTAGCCACCTCGAAACACGCTAAAACACAATGAATCTTCGATCCAGGAATCACAAAAGACTCACCAGAGTAGGCAACTTACAAAGCTTACTCACATTAATCTTAGTTTTTCTTCCTTGACTTTCTACCAGCCTTCCTTCTAGGCTTGCCAGATTTTCCATTCTCCTGATAACAAAAAGGTTGGGATGCAAACACATCAAAACAACCAATACCTTCATGTAGCGTTTGTAGCCTTCTTTACCCATCATACGTTGTCCTTCGGCCGTGACATACACCTGAGATTTTGCCAATTATCATAACAGTACCAAAACCAAGAGAACGAAAAGTACCTTGCTACCACCCGATGTTAACCAATATCCTTTCCTTCCCGTCGTTCCTGTGCTGGCATTTTCTTGAAGGATCCGCGCATTGGAGTTTCCATTCTTCCGCTTATTGCCTCGAGTAGTCTTGCTCCTTGCTTGCGGCTGTGTTTGAACAGCGTCGAAATCCTTAGAACCAGCCGGGCCCGAGAACTTGGCTCTTACTGCACTGTTTCTTCCAAATTGCCCTCTGCAATTATTTTCAGTGTACGATCAGCTTCATCGAAGACAAAACCCGTACCTGTAGTCGATATATACAGGCTCTCCGCTGTTGCCTTGTTCGAGATCATCAACAGATAAAAAGTGAGGAAATCTCTCGCGTCTGAGTTGAGCGGTCTGCATGTCTGTGGACGGAAAGGAGCTGCCTGGTTGTTCTTCGTACTCCTCATCAAGGTCTATACAGATCGTGTTGTCTCGGAACTCGTATAAGGGAGTCTTTGCTTTTTCGGTTCCCGAGCTTGAGCTTGCCTTTCCAGCTGACGACCAGTCGACGCCAGCAGTGGAAAATGTCGATGGCGGACTGGCGTACGTATTCTCTATCCCTTGGAACTTTACCTCCTTGGAACCAAGGCTGGTTTTCTTACATGTTACTCGGGAATGCAAAGCCGAAGGTAGAATTTCCTCGTTTGCTTCTCTTCTTTCATATACTGGAGGTGTTCTGACGGGCTTGAGCGCAGAGAACGATCTGGGATTATACGACTGGGATTGAGATCCTACCAAAAAAAAAAAGAAAGAGAAAATCAAATAAGAAGTCCGTAGAGAAAGAAACTTACTATTTGGCTGTTCCTCTTCGGAAGAAAACTCCTCAATCTCGTCAGCACAACTTGTATCTGTAACAACACTTCTCGTCGACGGTGAGCACGTCTTCTCCTCAAAAACGCTCTTTGATGGTCCGCGACGAAGACGCTTCAAACTTCTCTTTGGAGTGGCTTCGACAAGATCAACACCACCATCGTCATCGGCCAGGAAAGAACTCTCATTTGTAGCAAATGACGACCTAGCACCTGCTCTAGCGCTACCCGCATCATCCCTCCTTCCACTCACGCCCGCCGCTGGAGCGGCAGAAAAAAAATCGTCCAGCCCCAACGAGAAAGACGGCACCTGCGTCTCATCTAAGCCCAGAGAAAACGAGGGAGGCTCAAAATCCATCGCCCGCGACTCACAAATCCTGGAGATCTAAGCTGCCGCTACTCAATCCAGCCTAGAATCGCCCATAGTCGACTCACCGCATCGATCCCGCCCTCGCATTGCGCTCTGCAAACCCTAGCTCCCTCCACTTCTTGGGCGCGATATTTGAAACAAAAGGGCTCTTAATATTTAACGAAGATTCACCCTACTCTGTTTTTAGGGCTCTTCACAATCTAACAAGAAATTATTCTACGAATCTTTTTGTAAAGAGGCGCGACCAGCGAAGTATTGCCTGTGAATCAATGAGAAGTAGACTCCCTTGTTCGTCTTCCTCTTCTTGGCTATGGTGTTAGTAGCGGCCATGGTGGCTTCTTCGTTCTCGTCTTCTCCTTCCTCCTCCATACCTTGCCATTGGAGGAGATCCTCGTGAGAGCCTTGCTCCACAACGCTACCGTCCTGGACCACGGCTATGGAGTCGGCATTTTGGATCGTGGATAGCCTGTGAGCCACCACGATCGTCGTCCGGCTGGCCATTATCGTCTCTAGAGCCTGCTGGACGATCTCCTCCGACTCGGCGTCGAGAGCGCTCGTTGCCTCGTCCAGCAGGAGGATCGCCGGGTTCTTGAGGATGGCCCGCGCGATTGCGATGCGTTGCTTCTGCCCGCCGGAGAGCTGGAGACCTTTCTCGCCCGCGAACGTCGAGTAGCCATCCGGCAAAGCGCTGCAAAGTCGATTCTATCAGTGCCAAGTAAATGACGAAAAAGAACGGAAGTCATGAAAACGAAAGCAAATCCCACGAAAACAAGAGAATCGCACAAGCAATATCAAAAGCAAATCCCACGAAAACAAGAGAAAGAAAGCACGGAAAAGTCTAGCACTAGGTGAAGAACACGAAGGCACGAGAACAAACATGAAGCATATCGTGAAAATATATGAAAGAATGGAAGTCATGAAAACGAAAACAAACCTCATGAAAACAAGAGAAGCACACAAGCAATATCAAAAGCAAGGAAAAGTCTAGCACTAGCTGAAGAACACGAATACACGAAAACAGACATGAAGAATATAGTTGCTAGGAGTGTTGAAAGTTTACCTGATGAAGCTGTGAGCGTTTGCTGCTCGTGCTGCCTCCACCACTTCCGAATCACTCGCGTTCTCGGTCCCGTAAGCGATGTTCTCCCAGATACTTGTGGCAAACAGCGTCGGCTCCTGGCTCACAAGAGCAATCTGTCTTCTCAGCCACTTTAGACTCAATCCCCGGATGTCCCTGCCATCGATGGTAACCTTCCCACCAATCGGATCGTAAAACCTCTCGATCAGTCCGATGGCAGAGGACTTCCCGCAGCCGCTTTCGCCAACCAGTGCTACAGTCTGGCCAGCATTTACTCGCAGCCTGAAGTTTTTCAGCACGAGCAAGTCCGGCCTCGATGGGTACGCGAAGTAGACGTCGTAGAACTCGACGTCACCTTTGAGAACCGGCACACACTTGGCAGAGTCCTTCTCTGCATCTATCTCTGTCTTCCTGTCCAAAATCTCAAACACGGACTTCACCGCTGAGACCCCCTTGGCAAGATCAGGACTGAGAGTTCCCGCTTCGGCTAAAACTCGTCCCGTGCTCACCAATATGAAAATCGTCTTCAAAACCGCACCAAACGTGCTCTCCCCGTGCTTCACCAGCAGGCCTCCATACCAAAAATCCAGCCCCCACGATGCGTAGAGAATAAACTGAGCTACTCCCAGGCTAAACCCCGCAATATGTGACCGCTTCATGGTCTCTCGAATCGGAACTTCGAGCTTCGACTTAAAAAACGCCAGAACCCGCTCCTGTGACGAGAATGCCGTGACTGTCCGGTGATGTGATACTGCCTCGCTTGCAATTTTGCAGGCTTCCCTCTGTGCTGCCGCAGTATTCTGAGCAAATCCTCGCAGACATATATTTTTCACGTAGTAGCAGAGGATGATGAGTGGTTGTATCGCTATTATCACCATGGCCAGCTTCCACGAAGTTATAAGCCCAACGATAAAGCTCACTGACGTTGCGCTTGCTGTCTGGACGAGTAGAGAAATACGATCACCAACAAGTCCACGAACCTGCAACATGGTAAAGGAGGGTGAGAATAAATAGGAGAAACGTAAAAAAGAACTCACCATGCTTGCATCCGAAGCTAGTCTGGAGCACAAAGCACCAGTTGAGTTTTCTTCTCTATCGAACCAGCCGACTTCAAAACTGAGCATTGAAGCCAGCAACTTCTCACGTACCCTCTTTGTCAAGCTCTCGCCAAGTGCCGCAAAGCTGCAATGTTGCACAATGTTCACAATGAACGAAGCAACTCCCAGACCGAGGAAGGCGTAGACGTGAATTCGAACTGTTTGGTGAAGCTTCTCTACGTCAGTCGTGTAGTAGCTTGCGACCATGCTACCAAGAAGAAATGCGTAAAACGGATGGACGAATCCAAAAGACACTGCACCCCAGAGTCCCAGAAGGCCTTGCTTCCACTCGGGCTTGTTTAGTGCCAGAAGTCTGGCAACGGACGGCTTCTTAACTTTTGGCTTGCTCTTCACCTTCCTGCTGGTTCTTGATGGAAGTCTTGTGTACCTGTTAATATCCTTCTCACTGGTTGCTGAAAGTTCCACGTCGACGAGATCCCCTTCAGTCGCCGATGAGACTTTCATGACTTGTTCTGTTGCGGGATTGATTTCATAATGCCCGGAGCTGTTTGCTTGCTTCATGAGTAGAGAAGCGTACACCCCCGTCTTCTCAGCTACAAGCTCTTCGTGACTGCCGGATTCGACCGCTATACCAGAATCCATAACTACAATCAGATCAGCTTCTTGAACTGTCGATAACCTGTGAGCCACTATGACCGTTGTCCGCTCCATACGTGCCCTTTCTAGTGCTTGCTGAACTGCTTGCTCCGAGAGACTGTCTAGAGCACTAGTCGCTTCATCCAGCAAAAGAATTGGCGGATTTCGAATCAATGCTCGTGCTATGGCAATTCTTTGCTTTTGTCCACCAGAAAGCTGAACACCACGTTCTCCAACCTGAAATAATTATAGTAAGACAAAATTTGGATTTAGAAGTGAGCTTACTTGTGTGTCGTAGCCTCTCGGCATTCTCTGTATGAAGTCGTGCGCGTTGGCAAGTTTTGCTGCGTGAGTAATCTCTTCCATGCTCGCGTTTTCTTTCCCATACAAAATGTTCTCCCGTATCGAAGTTGCAAATAATCCCGGCTCTTGGTTCACCAGTCCCATCTGCCTTCGCAACCACATAAGATGCAATTCTCGAATGTCCACGTTGTCAAGCATAACTTGACCAGCAACAGGATCATAGAACCTTTCTATCAGAGAAATGATGGTGGACTTTCCAGATCCACTGCTCCCAACCAACGCGACCGTCTTTTCTGAAGGCAAAATATATGCGTAAGTACGCCAAACTTATGCTCTGGAAAGGAGAACGTACTGGCTGGAACGTGAAGAGTGAAAGATTTCAAAACCAGAGCTCCCGGTCTCGAAGGATATGCGAACTCAACCTCTTTGAGGTCCAAGTTACCTTCAACTTTGCTAAGCGTTTTCCCACTCGAATCATTTGTGTCGATAGGGGGAACGCGTTGAATCATTTTGAAAATTCTGGTACCAGCTACACGTCCTTCTGCAAAAGCTTTCATGTTGGGCGTAGCATTTCCCAAAGCTCTGGAAAACGCCATGAGATCACCAAGACAGAAACAAAATATTTTTAAAAAACTTACATGCCACCAGAAAGCACCGCAAATCCTGTTGTCAAAACTTGACCACCATTTGCACGGTGTTGCATCACAAGCTCGCTGCCATACCACGCCATGAAGGCCCACAGGGCGAAGTTGATGCCACTGGAACCCATGGCAAGTCCTTTGGCAAGTCCTTGTTTGAGTCCAAGCTTCACTGTGCCATCCAGGGCTGCCGAATACTTCTCTGTCGTCTTCTTCTCTGCCACGAATGAGTAGACCGTTCGGACCGACGACAGTCCTTGTTCAGCAATTGTTCCTGCTTCTTTGTATGCGCTCTGCCTACGAATCGCAAACTCGGACAGAGCCTTGCTGTACAGTGAGCCTGGAATTATCAACAGCGGGAAAAACGGCAGCATCACAAGTGCTAGCCTCCATATCTGTGTGAATCCGACGAAGTATCCACCCACGAAGTGGGATAAGTTTTCGATAAAGTTCCCAACCTGCAAGCGTAACAAGATTTTCTTTAGATAAATGTAAGCAATATCGGAAAGGGTTTCACCTTCTCGCTAATCGCTTCTTGTACGAGAAGTGTGTCCACTGAAACATTTCCAACAACCTCAGCTGTGGACATGTCGCTGTCAAAATACCCCACATTTTGCCTGAGAATCGCACGCAAGTAGTCTGCACGGATTCTTGCCACTTGCCGTTCTCCAGTCTTCATCCAGCAGCTTACTTCTGTAGGATGCCACCAGACAAAGTTCATCAGCACCACAATTTTAAAACGGAACCTTACAACGAAGGAAGGGAAAGTCTCACCGAGGTACGAGGCCACCAAAGCAACAGCCGCTGTGTATACCAAGAATGTCGCATCCTGGAAAACTTGGGTGTTAGGGGCGAATGATAAAAAAAAACGTTCGGCCTAAGTATGAAAACATTGAACATTTTGCACGAATTCGCACAAGGCATTCGACCCACAACGGAGCTGCCTGGTGTCACTTGTGTGATTGCGTGCTCGGCCAAGTTTTTGGTGGCACGCCACCGCCCTCACACCTAACTCCGCTATCAATCCAAAGCAAGCACGAAGAAACAAATGAAGAACAAAAAAGAAAATGAAGATCGAGAAAAGAAAGCCATACTCAAATCTCTGCCATGCCAATTTAAATGCCCAGAGCAGGCATTTGTTGGTGCCAGCCAGGAGGAGCATTCCCCGCTTACACACACTCGAGAGTCTTGCTTGGGCTCGCTGATCTAAAGCCAGACCAGCATTAGCGAAGAAAGGAGCTTTCTTCACAAACAAGCTAGATTCTCACACAATCTCAATCAAAAAGAGGAAAAGCCGGAAGGAAAGAAAGCATTGAAAAGAAATAAAGAATCCAGGGAGCGATTTGAGGATCGATCGATTTGATCTTACCTCAGATACTCTCCTCGCCAGCTCCACGGGACGATTCTGGAGGCTCCCGAAATTGTTGATGAGGTGGCTCTGGACGACCAGAATCGCCGGGAAGATCAAGCCGCTCACCATCGCCGCCACCGATCCGACGAGCATCAGCACCACATCGTAGCGATCCGCGTAGCTGAGGAGCTGCCAGTAGGAGACGACCTCTCTATCGCCGCCCCCGCCCGGCTCCTCCTCGGATTTCTTGGAATTCCCTGCGCGATCGGCGCCGCCGGATGCATGGCGCCGCCCGGGGCAAGAAATCCTCGCCATGCATTCCCTGCCGCATCCGACATTGCGAGCTCGCCCTGGGAATCGTGATGCCTCGCCCGGCGTCGCTGGAATTGGGGCCATGGACACCGAAATATTTGGCAAGCCGCGGAGATCACACACTCGATACCATCAATCATGCGCTTTCGATGGCGGTGTGGCCCCGGATCACAGAATCATAGAAATCGCTCGCTTGCGGCCTAAGAAGCGTCGCGCATCGATCAAGCCCACCGCGTTTGAGCGACACAAAGAATTTAAATAGGGCTATTCTCAAAGCGCCACACTGTAACAGGTGTATGGCGAAATGGCTCTCTTCCAGGGCGAATTTAAAGGAAGCAAACTAAGCGATTAGAAAAAAGAAAAATGGGAGTCTAGCCTGGATGGAATGAACGAAAGCTTGGATAGATTGGTTCCAATGGAAGTGTTGTTTCGCAAAAAAGGAGCTTCTCTGCACTCTACACATCCACACACCATTTTCATGATGCGGATTTATAGGCACACATGAACTTGTACGGGAAAAGGACCATCCTTTTATTCTCGATTTTAATACTTTAATATACACAGCAATAAAATAAAATAGTATTTTTTCTCCTGAACTTCGAAAAATATTATATTTTAAAGCTATAATGAACAGCGGCAACAGATAAGTTATAACGTTGTGCCTGCGCTGGCTCAATGGGCGCGAGACATGTAATATTCGGTCCCCATATTTTGTGAACGGTGTCAAGCACTCGCGCTTGTTTAAGCTGTGCTTTCGTGGGAATCGCATGAATCGAAGGTTTGTTTTCGATTGTAACACCAGCTGATTGCAGAATCTGGATCCAAACTGCTCTATTGAACTTGACAGCAAAAATTAGACTATAAAACCCAATGATATTTTTCACTGTACCACTGTTTGCATCACTGAATTCATAATCAGTGTCTTGCTTTTAAACTGGATAGAATAAAACACACAGGGGTGGCACAAGGTTGAGTGGAGCTGGGCATATGCTGGGGCGAGGAGAATGCCCTTGCCCTTTTTAACAGGCATCAAATATTTGTGGAGATTTGGCTGCACTGCACACAAACTCTTCTAGCCCCTTCCCTTTGCTCAAAGTTGGTGGCAAACACAAAAAGAATGTCCCCTTCTTGGGGCAGATGGTGCAAGTGTTGATGGATGCATTTGTCTTCCTTCCATCTCTCTCTCTCTCTCTCTCACACACACACACATACATGTGTGTGTGTGTGTGTGTGTGTGTGATCACAAAAGGTCTCCATCTGGGCTTTTCCTGCAACTTGCAAATTTCTTTTGTGTCCTGCTGTGTATAGAGCTCTCAATGCAAACAACTTGAGCTACTCTTGCTAAGAGGAGACAGTCTTTCAGCTAAGTATTACAACAAAATCACCAAAACCACCAGTTGCATTAGACCAAGCTTTAGATTCAAGAAAACTGTCTGGTTAAAGTTTAGCCAAATACCATGCCAACTTGTCTTGTTGGTCAAAGGCAAAGTCTCCTCCTATCTTAAGATTCTCCCTGGGCACCACAAGATCAAAACAACACCTACATACAACTTCTTTGATATGACTTCCTGATCGATTTCAACAGAAGATTAGACGTCACTTCCTATCACTCACACAGAACCTGGACACATTCTCTCACAGGCCAAGAGGATTGGGAAAGGGCGATGTCGATGAGGCCATCCAATTTGCTGCCGGAATTGGTTTTGCTTGTACAAGGTATTCTTTGGACATGCACAAGGGACGGAAGGTGGCGTTTTTGGTGTCAAAAGAGGGTCCGTGCAAGAACCTCTGCCTGCTACCAAGGAGCACTTTGACGGAAATGGTGGTCACATGTCAAACCTCACAAAGAGGCTTTGCGGTTTGACAATGGGCTACAGACGTGGCAGAGATGACAGTCGAACATTCGTCCTGGCAAAAGCTGGCAAATATCAGAGCCTAGCTCAAATTTCCCGAGCATAATCAGGTCCATGTTGTGGCAATCACCTGCAGTGCCAGATCCAAAGGGACATTTGTGTGCTCAACTCTAGACGCTTCATGGTTTACAGTGGCCACCTTTTTTATTTCCCAGTGGCATGCAGCTGGAAAGCAAAGAAAACAGAAAAGACGAGCTGAATAGATAAGAGGTGTGCAAAGAAGCAAAGGCAGTGCTCACGCCTCACATAGAGAATGCACTCCTACAGAGCACCATACTTTATTCCGACTGCTTAGTGCTGTCTAAGATATATATTAAATTTATAAAAGTTGGCAAAACTAATTTTTGGTTGCTGAAACAAGCAAGGGAATCTAAAACAGGTGCCATGAAACTCGTGCAGAGGAAGTGGCCCTCACCAAGTGGACACAGGCCGGCTTTTTACATGTGATACTCTTGCCTTGAGTGTCAAAACTTCTGCCACGTCCTATAGACTTGGAGCACGACTTTGAAAATGAAACTGCAAAGAATTTGTAGAAATTCAAGCCTTCTTGTTGGCAAGACGAATTGGTGGCTGGAATTCATCGGTTCAAGCTTCAGCTGTTCACAGCGTTGTGATCACAGCGACCTCGTGATGGTGATTTTGATGGAGCCAAAGCCGGGTCGACGCGAAAGAGTTCTATCTTTGTCCAAATTGCTTCCATTATCATCTAAATTAGGTGTAAGACCACTGAGTTGTCCCTCTTTTCAGTGTTGGATGACTTTGATCTTTGTCTAGAGATTTTTCCAGGGGTCGTTGTCTTCCCTTTTGCTGGATGAACTTCAGCCTAAAGTCTAAAAGCCCCGGAATCTTTTCCGTACTCTCACACCAACGTCACAGCTCCAGATCTGTATATGTCTCATCAAATCACTTTGGATTTTTACAAATCTATCTAGCCCAAGAGATTAGATCGGAATGGCATAGAAATTCATAGTGCTTTGCGCTGTTAAACAAGCGAGTCGCAATCTCAATCGCGCCAGTAATGTGTCCGTAGACGTCACTCACTTCGTTGGACAAAAATTTCAAGACGACCTCTATTGACCGGATCGAAGTCGCTATATACACACACAAAGCGTGATCGATACGATTGATTGAACCCGCGCTAACACACGCAACATCAAACTAACATATTTTCGAAAGTTGGCCATAGAGAAAATAGGAGGAGCATGTCAAAGAGCAGGAGGGGCCAGTCAAGCGTGGGACTTCGGGAAATTCTCTGAAAAGTGGCAAGGGAAAAGCGCCTATCAGACACAAGGATTACTATTGGTACCATTATTGAAGCTCGCAGAAAGGATGAAAAATTAATTTAAAATTACGACCTTTTCAAAAAATTAAATATTAAAAAATAAAAAAAAACCTGAGAAAAGAGTAACTTACGTGTTCTCCACTTTCACTGCCTGACATCAGCCACTCTATCATTCTCACCACAAACACACACACATTTTCTTGTGTCGATCAATTCATCGCTCTCGTACCCTGCCGGTCGTCCTATCAACAAGAATTTACCCGACAAAAGCTTCCACATCTTTTGGCGCCTGGAGTGTAGATCCGAAACTTCTAGAAGACTTTGACTATAATGTCACCATTCCCTTGACCTAAGAAGTCAACATGTTTTGACCGTAGAGTCAAAATTAGTCAAACAGAATCGAACCTTGAAACGATGCTTGGGGATATAGGGCTTTTTCGTTTGTAGGGTTCTTCGGGGCACTTGTAGCGAAGGAATGGCGATGTGGAGGGGAGGGATTCTCCGAGCTGCGTCTCGGCTCCATCCGGTAAGCCCAGGGATCCTGCATTTTGGATTGATTGATCTTGGATGCGGCAGCCGGTGAGGTCTGGATTCGAGGGCGTGTCATGCCGAGCGTTTGCCGAGCAGGCAGAGGAGGAGCCAAAAGGTGTGATTTTGAGCAATTCTTGCGCGCTTTCTTACGGTTTTCTCTCATAGATATTGTCAAGGAGAAATTCATCGAGAAGCTGGAGCTTTTGTTCAACTTGACTAGGGAGTTTAGAAAGTTCCGGATTGTCATCGACCCTGATGATCCCAAGGTTGTCAAGGAGCTCTCGGATAACATCTTGCAAGCCCGATCGAAGTAAGTCATCCAGCGATCAAAGTTTCCATTCATCTTTTTCGTTTTCTTTTTCTTGTGGAACAGCGTTGGCTTGCCTCCTCCAGAAGTGCAGCTACAAAATATGATGGAAGGATTGGCGCAGCGATCCAAGTCTGTGCGCCAGTTTTACGAGAAGCTTGGCCGCTTTCAAGCCTCGTAAGTTCTCCTGTTTCTCTGTCTGGCCGGTGTCACGAATTTCGTCCTTCTTTTGTTCCTCCAGCAAAGGCATGGAAGACGTCGAGGGCAACAAGGCAATGATGGAAGTGATCGACGCAGTAGAGAGTAAAATCGGTAAGCCGCTCACTCGAGATGACAAGGAAGGCATGAAGCTGTTTGAGGAACAAAGCGCTGCTGCGTTGAAGAGGTAACGTTGGTATACACTCGATCCACTAAACTTCTTTCTTTGCCAGGCTTGACACCGATCCAGAGAAATTCGACGAGTACATGGAGCAGCGAAATCTCGACAAGGCCAAGTTGCTGCTGCTGACAATGAAGAAAGGAGCGTCAGAGACAATCGATAGATTCATGAAGTACGTACCGGGTGTTCTCCCTGTTCATCTGTTTGATCTTTTCTTGCAGGGACAAAACCGACTTTGAGCTCAACTATAAAGAGCTCGATGCCCGGACCTTCCTCCGCTTGCCTGGAGAGGGCTTCCAAAAGCCAGCAGCGTGAAAACACCAGTATCGAAGATTTCAAAAGAGAGAGGCAAAGAACCTGAATAACCAATTTTGGACTGAAGCTTTGGAAAATCTCTGTATTCTTTTCTTTCGTTGTCCTGATAATGTTGATAATCTGGATGGATGCTCGGCCTGGGCTCAGCACAACAAAAGCAAAACACAGCCTCGATTCGATATAAAGAACAAAAGTTACAAAAGTGTAGAGTGGTCAAAAACGAGAAAGAAGAACAAGAGAGAAAAAAAAAGAATGGGAACCTGGCTCTCTCTAGTATGTATATTATTACTCCACGACGACGACGACGATCTTCATACCTGCTGCTGTCGAAGCTTATTCTTCCTCCCAAAGGTAAGAACCAACGAAGGAAAGCTAGTAATTGTAACCATACCCGTATGATGCTCCGCCCATTCCCATGCCGTAAGAATAGTGGCCATACTGAGGATGCCCGTTCCCGTAGTAACTCGTGTAGCCATACTGCCCTTGCATCCCATTTTGCTGGTACTGGTTCCATAGCTGCTGCTCCTGAGTGAGAAGCCTTTGCTTTTGCTGCATGTCCGCCATTTGCACGAACGGTGGCGGAGGAACACCGAGCGAGGCCGAGAAGGGGTCCTCGTCCACCGTCCCGGACGGAGCTGGAAGCGCGAGATAGTTCGTCGGCTTGCCCGGGATCGCGACACTGCTGGCGCTCCCGGCCGGCATGCTCGACACCGCCTTTTGAGCCACGCTGCCTTGCTCGTACATGCTGTCGAGGAGGAGCTGGTCGAAGTTGCCGGCGAGTGAGGTGGTGGGAGTCTTGGCGAGATTGCTGGCCTCGGTCACCAACGCAAGCTCCCACCCGGCTTTGCCATTCTCCGAGTAGGAGGCGGCGCTGCCGCCATTGGCCTGGGGAGTGCTCGAGCCGAACGGCTCCCACTTTCCATTCGCCGACGGAGCGTCGGAGAACAAGGCCAGCGCGAGCCTGTCACCCTCGGCAACCATGGTCGACTTGTCCAGGTTGAGAAGGTCGGCGTCCTTCTCCTCTACCTGTGGCTCCGGCTCCGGAGCGGGAGGCTCCACTGGAGGCGCTGGCAAGGCCTTGATACCATTGTAATCGATGTCCTCGGGCTCCGACTCCTCGGCCTTGGGTGGCGGACTGGGCTCAGGGCTCTTTGGTCTCTGAGCGCGAGAGCCAGAGCGAGATCTCTCCCTGAGCGAGTCTTCCAGAGTGTCTAGATGGTCCTGCGCCACCTTGACTATCGTGGGGTAGTCCGAGGACCTTCCCACTCCGATGTGCTTGCAAACGTTGTAAAAGGAGTCGAGCTCCTCGGACTGCTTGGCGGACTTCGCATAGATGTCGAAAGCCTTGGTTGACTCCTGATACTCCATGTCAAAGAAGGCCTCCAGGAGCACCGTGATGCCGTCTCGGATCTCTCCATACAACTGGAAGCTCTCCTTGATGATCATGTAGAGGCAGATCTGGGTGAGACGGTGGTACCGCGCAGCACCCGCGGGCCTGCAAGCCAGCATACGCTCCATGATCCGCTGCATCACCGGCAGCTTCTCCAGCAGCATGTCGGGCTTCATGTCTTTCGTCTTGAGCTGGCCGGTGGTTTGTCTCGGAGGAGATTCTCGTCGTCTATCATCGTAGTAGTCCCTGGAATCGCTGTATCTGTACTCCTCGTTCCTGTAGCCACCACCATCGTATCCTCCACGCTCACGCTTGGGCGCTTGTCCGGGAGAAAAGACATGGCAGTCGAGGCGCTCGTCGAGGTAGAGCGCGTAAGTCCGAACGAACGCCGTGTAGTCCCACCCATTGGACCGCGACTCGTCCGTGAAGGCTGAGAGCATGAGCATTCTCCTCCCCATTCTAGCCAGCTCCTCCTCGAAGGTCGGATCGCCTTCTCGAAGCAGGCGATGCGTGACCATGAGGGTTTTGATGGCGACCACCCAGTTCCTCGTCTTGCCGAGCCGCCTGGCCAGCAGCCCCAGGCACGCATTCACGTAGCCTCGCGAGTAGGAGGTCAGGTAGAGGAGCTCGTGGACGTACTTGTCATCCACGGGCACCTCTTCATGGCTTGTGGCCTTGACGACGGCAACCTCGAGCTCTGGAACGCTGGAGCCCGCGACCTTGGCGATGCCGATGGTGGTCTGATCCTTGACGGCCCCCAGCGCCTTGCGAATAGCCCGCGGCGCCATTCCCTTGTTCCCTGTCCCGCGAGATTTCCACCGAAAAGCTCGAAATTTCCAGAGATTTCAGCCTGGAACGATCCCGCGGCACCAGATCGGGAGATGTCGGTGGAAATCCTCACCGGAGCTGAGAAAATGCTCTACGATTCCTGCCTAGAAATGAAATACCATACCGTGACTAGCAGATTTCTCACGCGCTGGCGGACGAGCCGCAGCGCCCTGAGCGATTTGTCGCAGCGATCGAGCTAGAGCGGCAAAAATGCGCCTAGATCTAGACAGCACAAAGCTCCATATCTAGGGCGGCACCTACTATACGCGCACGAAGGGCAAAACACACCCTGTTGCCTTTACTTTGAGAGCATATTCCGGCAAAGCTGTCTCCAAAAAGGAGCATATTCCGTTTGCATGCCCAGTAAAACGTCAATTTCTCCATCCAACGGCCACAAGCGCGTTGATTGTTCAACGCTTTTTGACGTGGCATGCCACGTGTGCTTGTGTGGGGATCCAACGGTGCAGCGCCGGTGCTGGAATCGATGGCGGGGATGCCTCGTGGCTTATCATCTTCACAGAATTATTAAGCTTTTCTTTTGTTTCACAGGGGCAGAGTAGGAGGACGATGGCGATGGCGCATTCCTTAGGGTTTGGAGCCCTAGCCCTACATTGGCGCGATGGAGCACCGGGCGCGGCCACGTCCTCCTCGGTGCGGTTTTACCGCAGTCGGAGAGCTCCTCAGCGCCTGGTACTCTCGCCTCTCTCGAATCGCGAGCGATTGTCCGTCCGGTGCCAAAGCCGCAGTCCAGGTAAATTCTAAGTTCTTCCAGCATTGGAGCAGTATGTAATTCGCAAATGCAGCACAAGATCAGGCTGCTGGATCGGCAGAGCTTCAAACTGTCTCGGTTCCTCCAACGCAACCAGCTTACATGTAAGTGAATGGAGTATTACTTCCTTGGCTAATCTATTACATTTTGTCTCTGCCTTTGTAACTTAGTGGTTCTCCATTGCTTTGGGTTGGAGTTGGCGTTGGCCTCTCGGTTCTTTTTTCCTGGGTACGCAATTTTCTCCCTTTTTTTCATTCGCTTTGCTGACACAAATTCTCGTACTTTGTTCCAGGCAGCTAACTACGTAAAGGTAGAAAATTCACGTATTACAAATCCAGTCTTAACTTTCGTGTTTTTCCAGAAACAAGCTATGCAACAGGCACTCAAATCGATGATGTCTGGCCCTGGACAAAACCAATTTGGCAATATGCCCATTCCTCCGTTTCCATTTCCTGTCCCGCCGCAGCCACAGCAGCAACCGATGCAAACTTTTCAACCACCAGTTTCTTCTTCCCAGGCTACTCAACCTCAAGCATCCGCTTCCGCTACCGCTGTTGTCGAAAGTACCGAAGCGACATCGTATTCCGAGACGCAGACGCCCACGCCAGTCTCGGAGAATAACAAACCCGGTTTGTGTCTTTGTTCTCAATGCTACGCTATTCACGAGCTAAAGTTGCTGTTTCGCAGCATTCACTGATGTAAATGTGGAGGCGGAAGTATCTACTGTTAAAATAAACGCTGAGGCAACAGAGGTGAAGGAAAATGCGAACGACGTGTTTTTCAAGGATGCAGAGGTTAGTGCGAGTTTAAGTGGATTTTTTCTTGAGTCTGACTTTATTCTTTGAAGGTAAGAGATAGCGGAACAGGTTTCACTTGGAACACTGACGGTGCGGCTTCAACATCATCTTCTGATGGTAAGAGCTAAATTTTCGGTGAGGTGCCAACTCGTTTTCTACAGGAAAAGCAAATTCTTTTTTCTCGGTTGAGAATTTGGAAAAGATGCTTGAGGATCCTACGGTTCAACAAATGGTTTACCCGTAAGGATTCACTATTGTCACTTAAATCGACACTAATGCTGTTGTCTGCCAGGTACTTACCACAAGAAATGAGAAATCCCAGCACTTTCAAATGTGAGTAATAGGAGTAGAAAAATTGCTGCTGATGCTCCGGTTTTCAGGGATGATGCAGAATCCTCAATTCAGGACCCAGCTCCAGGAGATGCTGTAAGTTTCTTGTCACGTTCTCCACACTGTTCTGATCTGTTTTGAACAGCAATAACATGACCGAGGATGGGGCCTGGAAGAACGGACAAATGGGGGACGTGCTGAAAAACTTCAATCCCAATAATCAGGAACTAAAACAACAATTTGGTATGGTTGCGCTTATCACGTCTTCTCACGCTCATGACAAGCTTTGGAATCACAGAGCAAATAGGACTGTCCCCGGAAGAAGTGATGGCGAAAATGGTAGCAAATCCAGAGATAGCCATGGCTTTCCAGAATCCCAAAATCCAGGCAGCACTCATCGATGTAAGACAGCACGCATGTTTTCCTTCGTCCAGGAGCTAATCTTTGTTGTGGTTTGATGCGCAGTGCTCCCAGAATCCTACCAACATAACGAAGTATCAGAACGATAAAGAGGTGAGTTAGTCTCTTGTGTTCTCCGTGTTCTTCTATAAATTTTTTTTTCTCTCTTCCAGGTCATGGATGTGTTTAATAAGATTGCCGAGCTATTCCCAATCAAAGGCTTTTGATGAAACGCCAGGACCAGATTTAGAGAACAGAAATTTTTGGAAGGTTATACGGCGTGATCCTTTCTTTGGCTCGAAAGTGCCACGAGAGAAAAAAAGAAAAAAAAAGAAGAAAGCCTGTGTACATTAAACTTAAGACAATGGGCTTGGATTTCCTCTTTGAAATAGAATTTGCGCAGTGGATGAGAGAAAGAATGTCGCTCGGCGTGTAGGGTTTGAGCGGGGGAATGGCGCGCGAGAGGCTGGATTCCGGCTGGATTGCTGCGCGAGCGAATCAAGTCCAGCGGACAGGCGAGGAGCTCACGACGACGCATGCGCCTTCGCTCAAGATCGATCCATGGATGGACGCTGTTGTTCCTGGGACGTAAGTAGAGATTATGCATCGCTTCTACAGGGATTCCGTGATTTCCAGCAGTTCTGGTGCTTTCTTTCTAGTGTTTTGGCGACGCTCCTCAAGAATGCGGCCATTCCCGATCCTTTCTACGGCATGGAAAATCAAAACGTTCCCGATATCGCTGATGCTGGGAGAGATTTCTACACGTTTTGGTTCTGCAACAAATTTGCCACACCCGAGGTACTTACCTTACAAATCCATTCGAATCGTGTCAGTCCTTTCACTTCGTTTTCTTTCTTTGGGTTTTAGAGAGCTTTCAAGCGTGCATGGCTGCACTTTCGAGCTATCAACTATTCTGCCGAAGTTTACGTCAATGGATCAAAGTATAGCCTTCCAGGAGGAATGTTTTTCCGGCACAAGCTAGACATAACAGATGCTTTGAAGAAGACTGGGATCAACAACTTGGCTGTCTTAGTGCATCCTCCGGATCATCCTGGTCGGATTCCAGCCGTGGGTGGACAAGGTGGCGATCACGACGTAAGTCTTGACTGCTCCAGTGACGCAAAGAGAGATTGAATTTGTCTCGTTTTGTGGAGAAGATAGCGAAGGATGTAGCAGCACAGTACGTCCAAGGCTGGGACTGGATTATTCCTATTCGGTATGGCCTTGTTTTCGTTTTGTCTAGCTTTTAGTTCATCGTTCTTGGTCTTTCACTTTTCAGCGACAGAAACACTGGAATATGGGACGAGGTTTCGGTTTCATTCACTGGGGTACATATGTGTGCAAAGTTTGCCTTTCTAAATTGTTTTCTGTTCTGAAGGTGGCGATTTTGGGTGATCCACATCTTGTGGCGACTTTTCACGACGATTACAAGCGAGTGTACCTCGTCGTCTCCTCGGAAGTCACAAATACAACGTCCACTGCCATCAAGTGCACGGCGAAGCTACAAGTGTCAGCAGATGCTGATGATGGCTTCTTCTCAGTTGAAGGTGTCCAGTCACAGCCATTAGAAATTGCCTCTGGAGCTACTACGCTGTGCTCCTTCGAGCCTGTGAGTTTATACAGTCTGTAGTCTTTGATATTTACTACCTGTGTTTTGCAGCTTTACTTCTATAAGCCTCGGCTATGGTGGCCAAATGGCATGGGAGAACAGGCTCTTTACCAAGTCGAAATCTCACTCGAGGTCAACGAAAATGGAGAGTCTGATAGCTGGTGTCACAACTTTGGATTCCGTAAAATCGACAGCTTTCTGGACCCTGTCACGAAGAGCAGGTATGTTCTCTGTTTCTTCCTTTTTCTTTTGGATTTTTCTCCTACATGTCTATACGTTGCCAATGTGCAGGCACTTCCAAGTTAACGGGCAACCCGTGTTTATCAGAGGAGGGAACTGGATCGTCTCCGATGGTCTACTCCGTTTATCAAAGGAGCGATACGAAACAGACGTCAACTTTCACGCAGATATGAACATGAACATGATTCGAGTGTGGGGAGGAGCTTTGGCTGAGAGGCCCGAGTTTTATGACGCGTGTGATAAACGCGGAATTCTGGTATCGATCCTTCTCATAGATGCCTGAAGTTTCGAGTTTCTTTTTCTTTCCACAGGTCTGGCAAGAGTTTTGGATCACAGGTGATTGTAACGGTCGTGGAGTTCCTCCTTCCGATGCTAGCTGGCCGCTAGATCATGCACTGTTTCTCAAATGTGCACGGGACACAGTTAAGTTGCTGAGAAATCACGCAAGCCTCGCGTTATGGGTCGGGGGAAACGAACAGCATCCGCCAGAAGATATCAACCAGGCCTTGATGAAAGACTTGAAGCTGACGCAGGCAGGGTCTTACGAGAATCCCAGCCATCTTTTGGATGGAACTCGCTTGTACATCCAAGGCTCGCTGTGGGAGGGATTTGCAGCAGGCACAGGAGAGTTTCGAGACGGTCCGTATAACATTCTGAACCCGGAAGACTATTTCCAGGACGGCTTTTATGCCTACGGCTTCAACCCGGAGGTTGGATCCGTCGGAGTTCCTCTTGCGGCTACGATAAAAGCAACAATGCCAGAGTCAGCGTGGGACATTCCGACGACACAAAAGGTCTCTGACGGGCTTGTCAGAGAGATTCCAAATGCAACTTGGACACTCCACACCTACATTCCTTACGCCAACCCGGACAAAAAGGTTCCACACCAGATTGCGAAGTATGGAGATGCCACCGATCTTGACGATTTTTGCGACAAGGTAACGTCGCTGTTATAACTGATCATTGCAAAATATGTTCTTCCTTTGTGTACAGGCCCAGCTCGTGAATTACGTTCAGTACCGTGCTCTCATGGAGAGCTGGAACTCGCGAATGTGGACCAAGTATACGGGAGTCCTTATCTGGAAAACTCAGAACCCCTGGCCTGGTCTGAGAGGCCAGCTCTACGACTATTTTTTGGATCAAACAGGTGGTTTCTACGGCGTGAAGTCTGCGTGCGAGCCCGTTCACGTTCAGTATAACCCTGTCACCTACGCGATCGAGGTACTCTTTTGTATTTTTCGTGTGCGTATTTTCCCCGTGAACCACTACTATCCTCTTTCAGATTGTCAATACTACACGAAAGAGCTTCCAGGATACGCGAGTTGAAGCGGCAGTGTGGGATTTAAAAGGCAACTCACCATACCAAGAGACAATGGCCAACTTCAAAGTGCCAGCCTACAAGACGATTGTCGTAATGAAGCTGACTCCTGCAAGTTCCTGGTCGGAGGTCTATTTCCTCCTCCTTAAGCTCGTCGATAGCTCGGGGACATCCATCTCCAGAAACTTTTACTGGCTCCATCAATCCGGGGGCGACTACAAAGCTCTCAAGAACGAACTGGCACCGGTTCCAGTAAAGATGTCGCTCAAGAGCAGCTCTCGCAATGGCAACTTCAACATTAATGTCGAGATTGAAAATCTATCCAGGAGCAACAGCAGTAGCAGCTCTAGCTCCAGCTCCAGCTCCATCTCTCAGAGATTCTCAGAGCTCCTCTTCTCAACATCTCCAGCGGTGGCAGCAAGAGGTGTGGCTTTCTGGCTCCGGCTCTCGGTTCACTCGAGAAACAAGCGATCCCAGCTGCGAAGCACCGACACGCGACTGCTTCCAGTGAGCTACTCACAGAACTATTTCTCCATAGTTCCTGGAGAGAAGCTTGCGGCATCCATCTCGTTCCAGAGTAGCACGAACGACGCTCCAGAGATCCTCCTCCAAGGCTGGAACATTGGCAAAGCCAGCATTGCGCTCCCACACAACAAAAGACGCCATAGAGTTTCTATGTACTTGTAAGTTATTAGTATTAATAGAGCTTGATTTGTTTAAAGAATACTCGCTTTCATGAATATACTTTTACTGGTAAAAGAATATTCTCCTTGCAAGTGAGTGTGTTCCTTGCTAATCCCGTCCTCGGCTTGTGTGTGGTGCTATATACTGGAATTTTAGGGATGCGAGCTCCCAATCCTCGACTCTAGGGCTTTTATTCTCTCTTGTCTCTCTCCTCTCTCCCCTGTCCATCGATCGCCGTGACGTGCATTCTCCAGCAAGTAGCGACCGAAATTCGCGCGATCTTGGAGCTTCTTGGAGAGAGATCGATCGATCTGACTCGAGGGAGTGAGAGAAATTTCTAACGCGGCAGCAGCACGGCACAGTGACCTGGACTAGGTAATCCGGTTTGTCATCTTGCGACTGCGACCAATTCCAAGGCATCCAGGAGAGCCGAGTAGTGGATCGTGATCGCAGCAAGAGCAATCTCTGGCCAGCTAGGTTTATCGATAGCAGTAGATGTTAAAATTTCTGGGCGATGGCTAGCGATCACGACGCCACCAGGAACAGGCGGCAGCACCGCAGCGGCATGGTGGCTCTGGCCGATTTGCTCAAGCAGGAGCACCTGATCGAGAGGATCGAGAAAGTGGAGAAGAATGCCATCCCGGTGTTCGTGTGCGGGGAGTCCGGACAATCCAAGAAGGGCGAGGATTTTGCTCTCGTCAAGATCGATTGCGAGAGAATTCCGGGCGATGGATCATCCACATTTGGAGTCTTTGCGGTGAGTGATTGGATTTTTCTCGTCTAGCGTTTTCGATGCTTAAGTTTTTTTTTTCCCCAGATTTTCGATGGTCACAATGGATCGGCGGCGGCAGTACACGCAAAAGAACACCTTCTCAAGGACGTCATGAGCGCACTTCCATCGCGACTGGATCGAGACGAGTGGCTATCAATTCTCCCCGAGGCAATGATCAAAGGATTTCTAAAGACCGACAGGGATTTCCAACAGAAAGGTATCAAATTCTCTTCTTTCTCTCAATCACTCATGCTTGCTTTCTGGATTTTCTCGTTTTTTCTCTTGGGCTTGCTTTTGTTGGATCTTCACGAGTTGGGATTAACACTTCGATGTGTTAACTTACCAGGACAAACGTCAGGAACCACCGTGTCTCTTGTGATCGTCGATAGATGGACTGTGACTGTTGCGTCGGTTGGCGACTCTCGGTGCGTGCTGGACACTGAGGCCGGTGTAATGCCAATGACTGTTGACCACAGACTAGACGACAACGAAGCCGAGTGAGTGAAATCTCGTGTGGCTAAACTCTCCTCGACTTTTCTTTGTTTGTTTTCCAGTTTTTGCAGCACTTAATAGTTCGCTCAACTGTCTAACGATGCCTCGCTATGTGGTATTTAATGCAGGAGACAGAGAATTGTCGATTGCGGTGGCGAAGTCGGGAGATTAAGCACAGCTCTCGGCGTGGAGGTGAGAGTAATCTTCTTTTCTTCGTTTTGAGACATGGAACTTAGTGGGCGAAGTTTTTATTTTTCCTTTTCTTTCGTGCAGTATGGCCCATTGAGGTGCTGGCCAGGAGGCCTTTGCTTATCAAGATCCATAGGGGACGCAGACGTGGGAGAGTACATCGTGGCGGTGCCTTTCGTGAAGCAAGTGAAGGTATTAGAAAAGTCAGCTCTCCCAGCAATGATCATCCATTGGGAACTTACTCTCTGTTTTTTTTTTCCCAGCTTCCCAAAACCGGAGGCCGGATTATCATCGCGTCGGATGGTGTGTGGGACGCACTCTCGACTGAGAAAGCTGCGAAGTGTTGCCGTGGATTGCCACCCAACCTCGCGGCCAAGCATATCGTGAAAGTGAGTGATGGTTGTTTTTTTAGAGCCGAAAAGAAAGTTCTCTCGGTTCGCTCGTCTTTGAATCGCTGGCACTCACTGCTTCGTTTTGGAAATTCTTTTAGGAGGCACTAGGAGTCGCAGGCCTACGAGACGACACAACGTGCCTGGTAGTGGACGTAATCCCACCGTACAAGCCCCACCAGAATGGGAGATCGAGCAGTGACTCGGCCGTGCGAAGACCATTAGTCTTGGAAGTTTTCGAGGAGGGATCAGCCAATCTCGCCGAAAGGTCTGCAAATTTTCTCGTTCTCTTTTCTTGGAACAAAGAAAAAGTCTCTAGATTGGTTGATCTCTATCTCTTTCTCTCTCGATCGTGGACTAAAGAAGTTTCTTGTGCTACAGAACTGGATTTCAAAGTCACAGGATGGAAAACACGGTCGCCATGTAAAACACAAAAGAGAAAAACAAAGGATTTTTTTTTAAAAGAGAGAATATTCGCCCATGGATTCCTCGTCTTCTCTATCCGCCATGGCGTCCGCGGCGCTGGGAGAGATTTCCAAGGTATTTGAGCGCGCCCAGGAGCTGGGTCTTGATCCGGTGGGGAGAATGGTGCGTGAGATTGGCGCCGGGAGGGATCGCGATAGGCAAATCGTGCTCTACGGCGTCGGGCGCGAGGGATTGATGCTCAAGGCCCTGGCGATGCGATTGTTTCATCTAGGGCTCAAGGCAAGCTGCGTGGGCGACATGGGCGCGCCGCGAATTGGCGCTGGCGACCTCCTCATCTGCAGCGCGGGGCCAGGCCCCGGGAGCTTCGCGACCGTGGACGGGATCCTACGTGTCGCGAATAAGGACGGGGCACGTGTCATGCTGCTGACAGCGCAGCGGGTGGATGACATTGCAGGGGTAGATTCGCTTGTTGTGCTGCCAGCAAGGACGATGGCGGACGACGTGACTAGCGGGAGCGGTGACGTGGCGGGCGTCCTTCCAATGGGTAGCGTGTACGAGGGAGCTCTGTTCGTGCTATTCGAGCTGGTGGTGCTGGAATTGCGCGCCAAGCTGGGTGAGAGCGTGGAGAGCATGCGAGCACGACACACGAATCTCGAGTAGAGCTTAATAATGATATGGCTCGGATTAAGGTTAATTTGTGATATGGTGACAAAATTTATAGTTGTATATCTAGTATTTTATCAAAATTTTCTTTGTGCCAATATTTTAATAAGTTTGTGCTTACTTTGAGCCTTTAGTATTAATCATCACAACTTCTTAAGTGTGTAAAGTTTCTAGAGAGTTCAAGATAATTTATTCATATATTATAATTTTCATTGCAAAATAGTTCAAAGATTTTTTAAAAATGGAAAATTCCTAATTTTATCATTGTAAAATGGAGTTTAAGGTGAAAGATCTCTACATATATATAATTAAATATTTGTTATAAAGTCATGGGAAAATTATTCATATGCCCCTAAAAATTTAAAACACTAAGTTTTTTCTTTTTAGTTAAGTTAGGAGCTAAAAACGTTTACCAAACTTTTTCCTCAAAATAAATTTGGAAATTACTATTTTTTGATCATAGATTAAAATTAAATGAAAAATGATTTAAATATCAAACTATAAAATGAAACCAAAACAATTATACGACCTTCCTCCTAAGGACCAAGGTGCTGCACTGCCGTCTTCCCTCCTCTTTGTGGATTCTATTT
>NW_003314318.1:581389-593839 GCF_000143415.4 Selaginella moellendorffii
TTTTTTAAAAGCTCTTAGAAACATAACATTATATATAACATTATAGTTAACAATTATATATTTTTTATAACCATATACCTTTAGTATATATATAGAGAGAGAAAGAGAGAGAGAGAGAGAGACACACACATACATTTATAAAAACGTTTGATGTTTTGGCTGGCAATGGGAGCATAGGTAGTCTCAGAGAGAAAAACAGGTGCCTGGGATTGGGTCACTATGTTATGCTGGGGCAATTTTTGTATTTGTTTTTTTATACATCGGCACAGCACGTTTCAGAAATCCGAATTTTTGCAGCTTCTCAGAAAATCTGGATTGCATGCAACTATCGGTGGAAGAAGACCTTGCAGAAAAGGAGCCGCCAGTGCCTCGAATGTGGAGGGCAAGTGTAGCTGCGGGTAAGGTGCATAAGGTTTAGTTAATATTATTTGAGAAAGTTTTCACTCAAGGAAGATAACAGGATTTTTTTCTTTGCTCTGTGGGTAAGACTCTTTAATTATTCAGGCCTTCTTCTCGATGCATGCTCATGCGAGTGAGCAGTAGCAAAAACTTCAGAGACTAACTGCTACCAAGATGGAGAGTTTGTGTGTTCTTTCATTTTTTCTTTGTGTTCTTCATATCTTTGATTATTATGTTGATAGATTGGAAGTTAAAACAAAGGAGAGACTCAAATGTCCACGCGAGAAGATTCTGAAACGTAAAAGGATAATGGTGGAGCTCTAGAAAGTAGGGTGGGGCTGGTGGCTTGGAGTCTTTCTCCTGCTCTGCGGCCCTGGGATCCATATGGCTGTTGCGTGGAAGGTTAGTTTTCGTTTTCTTGTGTGCTGGTCTAAACTTTAGTTCGCTTGCAGCTCACAACGCAGTGTTTTGGAAATTCACTAATATGGCGCACAGTTTCATATTTGTTTTTGAAAGTAGCTTTATTCTCTGCAGGATAGAATATTCAGTGAGGCATCAAAGAGGCCTAAGCGGAATGTGGATACTCTTCCCCAAACACCTCGCTTCTATGGGGGGAAAAGACTGGACGCAACCACACCTGATCCCTGAAATAGTTGGGACGGTGTAGAGAAGATCAATCTCGTCAAATAGATTCTCAAATACACTTCCACCCCGATAAATTTCCCCACAAAAGTAAGAGCAACCACATCCAACATCCCTTGTAGCTCAATTATTTTCTGACTTTCATTGGCTTTATTGACATTGCATTGACTTTCTTTTATCTCGTAAGCATAAACCCAGAAAAAAGTAAGAAAATCTGAAAGGAAAAAAATTCCCCACCAGAATGCAAAGACAAACAGATCCAAAGGATTCCTGTGCCCTGGACTCGCATTTTCAGAAGTATACTTTATATAAAAAAATCATTTCTTCCAAAAAAAGAAGTTCATACTAAAAGTTTGCAAGTTTGCTTGCAATGGACGAGGATCACGGAGAGAGAGAGAGAGAGAGAGAGCAGCCCAATATGTATGTCGGTACTTATAAGCTGAGAACTTGCCTGAGATTCATGGGACTGATGTCCGACGGGGGCCCGTCCAGCAGTCGGTCCGTGATGATCTTGTTGACAGCCTCCGTTGGGTGATACGGATCCCACCACAGGAACGAGCTCCGGTCGGCGCACAGCGTCGACGCTCCAGTGCATATCGCATTCCCATTGAATGCGCCTTGTCCACAGCACGCGTCCCTCACATTTGATAGTCCTGAAAACACACAAAAAAAAGAGCATGAAACTTCAGCTGTCGCTTTCGAGATCTCGAGCAAAACCACGTATACGTACCGTATGATCCTCCGTTTGCCATGATGTCCATGAGCATGTCGTAGCCGTTCGAGTAGAGGAACACGGATCCGGGGTTCTGCTGCGTGAGTTGAGACAGCATTGGACGAAGCAGCGAGTTGAAGTGCTGCGCGTACTGCTGGAGGTCCGGGAGGCACAGCCCGCTCGGGGGACGCATGGACTTTTGCGAGGGGATGCAACCGATCGGGCCCATGTTGGACACGACGATCTTGCGAGCACCCAAGTTGGAGATTTGCTGCGGAAACAAAAGAAAGATCGAATCACAACAGTGTACCTTCAGCTATTACGATGTATACCTGCAACTGGTCGCGCAAAGTTGACACCAAGAGCGAGTTGAACTGGAAGGGACTGAGCTGGGCTCTTCGCGCGGAGCCCGGCAAGAGGTAATTGTTGATGTAATCGTTGCCACCCACAGTCACCGAGACGAGCGAGTTTGCTATGAGCCTCCCGGTTGCTTGGGGACCGATCAAGGACGAAACTTGCGACTGGTATCTCTGGAAGAGACCGATCTGCTCGGGCATGGTGATGCGTCGGAGCTGCAAATACCCACGCACGCAGCGTTAGCACCGGATAGACTGAGGCAAAGCAAGCAAGCGTACAAAGATGCTTCCAGTGTCTGCTACGATCCCTGCTCCAGCGGAGGCGAAGTTACTTCCTCGCAGCAAGTCCCGACCCCTCGCAGATGGATCGAGAAATGGAAGCACCGGCTGAGCGCCCAGGAACTGACCTGCATTGATTGAGTGAGGCCTCTTAGAGCTCGCTGATCGATGAAACAAACAGAAGAGAGGGAGGCAAGGGACCTACTTACGAAGTCGGCGATGAGCAAGCCATTGCAGAAGCGGCCAGTCGGGACTCTGTTCTGCGTGTCGATGCCATTCGGGAAGAAGTTTGCTCGGGCGATGGAGAGGATGTAGTCATTGTTCCCCGAGTCGACGAGCGAGTCGCCGAAGATGAACTGCGCAACCTGCTGAGCCTGTGCTGCGTGAAACGAGAGGATGAAACACAGGAGGAGCAGTGCGGCTGCCTTCATGGCTGCGTTACGCTGCTCGCTGCTATACCTGCGAGCGAGACCACTGGAATCTGAGCCAAGCTGAAGACAAATCGGAGCTTAGACACTGACTACCTTAAGATCTTCTCGCGAGAAGGCCTCCTCGAAGGGAATGGCTTTCCGCCTCGTCTACAACAACTAAGAGAGCACGCTGTGAGGCATGTGTGACAAGTAAAACACAGCGCACTACGAGCGCATTCAAGCCAAGGACGTCTGCGCGACGCGGAGGAAGAATCATTCACATGCAACGCAGCAAGAAAACAAAAGAATGCAAGAAAATGCTCTATGAATGCACGCAAGTCGGTGACAAACAAAGCCTGAAAACATCTACGCGCTCCGCTAAACTCACCGCCTTTTGTCCTTGGAAAGATTTCAGGATTTCTTAGTGTTTGTTCTCAGCCAGATCTCCTCTCCATCTTCCTGCGTAGAAACACTCTCTGAGAAAAAAAAAAACAGGCTGGAAACCATAAATGTGGAGCAAAGTGGCATTGTGGCAGGGGGCGGTAACTTAATGTTTGGTACCTATGAGTGAGCTCTACAGGATTGATTGATTGACTTGTATACCTTACCTGAATATTCGTCCATATTTTTACTGTGTGGACGTTTCCCACAGATGGAATCAATGGCATGGCTCCTTCATTTCTCTCCTCGGTTTCGATCAAAGAAAACCAACCACGATTTTATCCTTGGTTCCTGTTTTCCACCACCAGGACAAAGACAATTAGCTTTCGAAGTTCACTACCTCCCACAAACGAGAATTGAAGAGGTTGCTAAGATCCGAACACGGAACAATGTTTGTCGTCGCTCGCTGGCTGCTGCTGCTGCTGCCTGAGAGGAAACGAGTGTTGGTGACGAGTCAAATAGAACATTAAGGTGAGCTCTTACAGTGTCCAGCCAGAAAATTTTGGCGCTGTCGAAGGCCAGGGGCCAGAAGTACCGTCAACAACGAAACAAACTACTTATCAACAAGGATATGAGCTCTAGTACTGTCAACAACGACTAGAATGAAACTATACAAGCTTTAAAAATAGTTGGAAACTTACCAGTCTCCCTCCAGTTCTGAGTTACACAGTAGTAAAACAGTTGTATTCAACATCAAAAGGAATGCCGGATCGTGACACCATAAAAGCCAGTACCTTTGAGTTGGGAACTTTTAGCTCCTCACCAAGTTCCTGTTCTTGAAGCAACAAAGATAAAAGACCCAAAAACAAAGAAGGCGATTTGTAACTTCAAAACTTAACCCATGCTCTTACAAAATGCCACCTTCCCTCTCGAAGCTGTCCTAGAGGTATTGCACAGCCAAGCCTGGAAAAGAAAGAAAAGATTAATGAGTGACATAGAAGAAGGGGCAAAATGTCCACCTTGTCCGAGTCAAAGCCACTAGAGGTACTTCACGCTTGACGACTTCCGGAGTTATTCCTCACTGTCCTTTATATCTGCTCGGCTGCAAGAACGAATCAGTAAAAGGAAGAGGATCGACCACGCTAATACCTCAAGCTCGCTCTCACAAACTCCTCGCATCTTCATAGTCTACTGCAACCACAAACTGCCTCATTTTCTGCAAGACTGGAATATCTTTTCCATGGCCTCCTCCATCGCTGCTGCTCTTATAATCCTGCCATCCTGTGAGTGGATACGTCTCTTTGGGAACGCACGACCACAAGTTATACGAGTTCTTCTTCAACACAGCATCGACCTTCTCCAAACCGCTGGCTTTGACATCGCGTTTCTTAAACACCTGAACCAATATGTTGTCATCCATGGCACATGGAAGCGTCTCGGACGTTGGTTTCACGTACTTGCCTTTCCCCATTTTCGCTTTGAGATCCACAGCTGAGTTTGCCTCTTCCATCACATGTGGTGCAACAGCGATCGAAGTCTCCGCTGGGCGTCTCCCGTCCTCAAACACCTCCTTCACTCTGAAGTTGCCACCACGGGACAGAAGCCTATGAACAAGTGACTCGTAGAGTTTCCCCCACAGACCCCCCACCCAAGGACAGCTGAATGTATGTTTCAGAAACTTCACCATCGCTGCAACTCCAGCCTGGATGTACTGCTCTCCCAGCTCTTTCATCAGAGCCTCGCTTGCAAACCTCCGGCTCTTGACTTCCAAGTGATCATCACTTGCTACTATGTGAAGAACACAATCGCTCACGTTCTTGAAGTGCCCAGCACACAAAACAAGCCTGGCATCCTGGACGCTTGATCCTAGACGCTGGACAGCATCTCTAACCCTGTCCCTGCCATCCTTCAACTTCCATTTAGTTAGAATGTACCTCGCAACACCTCCCAAGTAATCGAATGCCTGGAGCGCTGTGGTTTTGTCCACCACCTTCATGCTTTCAAACTGACTTCTGTGAACCTCGAAGTCGCTAAAGAATGCCTCGACTTCCTCCCTGGACCACACCGATATGTAAAGCTTGAGGCAGTCTCCCGACTTCCCGAATTCTCCATAGTTGCTCTTCTGAGTCGAGCAAGTCAAGAGTATTTTGCACACGCCCTCCACCGCAGCCTTCTGCTTGCCATCAATCACTAGCCACAATGACGGGTCGTCCAACATATCAGTGATAACCTTGTCATCCATATCGTAAGCACCTTCAACGCAATGCCTTCGCAGATTGAGAACGTAGACAGTAGCACCTTCCTTCTTGTACAAAACGCGTTCGTGACCCATTTGTCCCAGCCTAGTAATCCAGTGGTAGCCGAAGAAAGTTTTTCCCGTTCCTGCAGTGCCGAGAACAATGAAAATGCGAGCCGTCTCCGTCAGCAGTTTGGTTTCCAGACTCGTATATGCCTTTCGTTTCCACAGCAGGAAAGGCCGGACAAAGTTCCCCAGCGGATCACGGTCTAGAATCCAGAACTTCTGATGGTCAGTCTCGCCAGCCCGCGCAAGTGACGCCACACCAGCTGTGAAGCAAACCAAATCAGACTAAAAAGCCAGAAACGAGATCACAAAAGCCGAGAGGCAAACAGCAACAGCAACAGCATCATGAACAGTAGATGAGAAAAGCTTCAAACAAACATTGCACGCACCACTACTTGAAAGTTATCAGCAAAAACTATGCCAGATCAAACGCAAAACACAACCAGAAGTGAGCATGCTTACCTGGCACACCTTTCACCTTTGTTGGTAGCACTGCAACAAAAAAAAAAAAAAAACAAAAATTAAAAAAATGTCAGCACAACAAGAGAAGAAAAGAAAACTTTAAAAAACAATAGAAACTCCGCAGGCAAGTGCATACTGACACAAAGATACATCACAGGGACTGAAACAAAGATCAACCCCCAGAAACACAAGATCCACACGAAAGTTATGGTTAGCCAGCACCCAAGTCAAGCAAAGACGTAAAGATCAACCAAAGACTCTCGAAGCACCACCATTAAAGCTCACGGATTCACACACACACACACGAGAAACCCATCTCAAAGCCACAGCTACTCCAAAAGTCCCGGTGCCAGCAAACGAATTCACAGAGAGGGGCTTACCTGGGCGAGTCACTCTGAAGAAAAGCTCGTCCCCTTTCTGGCAGACATAGCCAGAAACTTGAGGAGTGAGCGCAACCCACGCAGGCTTGGGCTTGAATCGAAGACGGTGGACTTCATCCCCGCCCTTTGCTCCTGCCGCTTCCTGGACAGCCTCAAGCGCACCAGAGAATGTGGTGCCTGCTGCCACCCCCGTGCAGGTTCCCCTCCTCCGAACCACATGCCCGCTTGGCTCTACTTCTTCCGCGCTTACAATGCAGTAGAAAAGCAGAACATCCCACTCCACATCCATGGCGTCTATGGCCGCCATTCAGAATTCAAAGCAAAACCCTATTCGCCCACACCATGGCATGAATCAAAATAAATATTTCAAATCTACATTCTACTTAGTGGGAAGTGAGCGACGATCTGGACGTCACCATAAATCAGCTGGATCACTGCGACAAGAATGGAGGGGCATAGGCCTATGCACTCAGAAACAAAGAGACAGAGCAGAGGACTATCACATCCTTGGCGTGAGGGAATAATCGTTACCCAGCAGTTCTGTTACGGGTATATTTTCTATTGACAAAACTATCTAATTATATATGTTTGTTTGATCTTCAATAGCAAATCTGGTGTTTCGCATTGCATCGAATTGAGCAATGACAGAGCTATCTAATTTATTCATTTTTTCATAAACAAGATTATAACTAGGTTTGTTTATCATGTTAAGCATTATCAGCATCTTAAGTTTATGGCCTAGTATCAAGCAAGTGGGTTAAAAAGTAAAACATTTTAAGATTTTCAAATGACATCTCAACATCATTTCTTTGAAGTGGCAGACAAATTTTCTGGGTGATGCATTTCCAAGGACATTGATACCTATACTGGAGAGTGGAGGAGACACCTACCTAGAAATCGAACTGTTTATTTATGTGATTTTTAGGGTTCAGGATGGCACTGCAATTGGGCATGTCTATACTCATGCTTAACAGAGAGCATTCTTGGCAGCAAAGAATGGACCTTGAACATGATCATAAGGATGATGGCTCATTCTTGCTCAAGACTTGACACTCGAGGAATAGAAGATAGGGAGGATAACTTTCCATTTCTTTTGTACCTTTTAGCATTTTATTTAGTGACTAATCTTGATAATCCATGTGGCAAGCAATAGAACCAAAATATGACCCAACCACTAATTGAGTTATGAGTTAGTAAAATCTTGCACTCTTTGGGGTAAAGACAAGTAAAATGAGTAAGGAAGGGGATCATGTCTTAACAACCTTTTTTGTTATTCAATCCAATCTAGGTATTCTTGTTTTCTCAAGTCAAAAAAAAAAACAACTTGAAAGGTCTATTGAAGATAGGGAAATGACATATAAATATAAGTACACTACTTTTTCTAATTAATTGAGAATTTTGGGATACATAAAGTAAACATGAGTTTGAGTTAAGGAATTTATATATGGTATCAAAGATGTCTCAAATTCAATTTTGTTGATTGACTAAAAGAATTGCATTATAAATTAACATTGATATTTGTCTAAAAATCAAGTTTTCTCACTGGATTAAACTTGTGGGGTAAAATGTCAAAAGAGTGGGGCTTTTAACTTTTATTCACAAAAGCATGAACTTGCAAGGAAATATAATAAATTACAAGTATGAAATTGTTTGAGGGGTTTTAAGCAATTAAGGTTTATTAAGATTCAAAGAAAAAAGAAAAAAACTCATCAATAAAAGTGCACCTCATGTTCTAATGGGAAGTCCACAATAAAAAAGTTATAAACCTTTTACCTATCAAAGCATATTTTGGCATCATTTGCCTCTTCAAGCTCCACTTTCTATTAACACTACTGGCTCTTTCGAAAGTGTAAAACAAAAAAGAAAAGATAAAAAAAAAAGGGAGACAAAGAAAAGAGGAATTAGGTAAAGTGGAAAGATAATTGGGTTTCTTATTATTTATATCAAAGTTAATATTGAGAATAAATTTAAGATAAAAATATAGAATTGCAAAAGTTTTGAAAAGTTTGTAGTTGTGTGTTTTGATTTTGACAAAAATAATACCTCTCAATAAAACAACAAATCTAGAAAACTAGATGGAAGATTAAATCAAAAGCAATGGAACTAATGTCATTGTTTTTAAGGGAACCAAAATCTCTATCATCTAGCAATCTTCAAGCAGACACTAGCAAATAACCAATTATCAAAGGGACTATCAAATATGACAAACTAGTGTTAGTAATTCATTAGAAAATATTTGTTATAAAAAGATTAAGATTCAAGTGTTTTTGTCAAAATAATGAAGGTTATACATGAAAGATGATTTACTATATAGATTATTCATTAAAGATCCAAAAGATGCAAAAATCTTTTGACACTCTTATTAACAAACTTTGAATTGAAATAACTCTTGTTATGTTTCTTCCTTTGATTATTCAACTTCACTTGCTCTGTTTATTAGTTTTATAAAATTCTCTGAATTCAAAATAGTGCCATATTAGTAAAACTTTTAATCTATGTGGCATTGTTTTAAATGCAATGAAATAAGGGTTATTCTAAATTCTATGGTAATTTATTTCAATTGCTAAAACATGAGAAACATTGCTACCATAAATTTTACTATTTCTTATTTAGAATCTATATATACTTTACATTAATGTTTTTTAAAACCTAGTTAAAAACCAAAAAAAAAAACATGATTACTACATTCTACTTTAGTTTTTTCTCCAAAAATGAGAAATGTTTCTTTTGTCAATAGTTTTTTTTGTGCTTCTTATTATTAGCTTTCCCTCTCACGTCATGATTTAAGGAGGTGCATGCCTCTAAGTGTTATTCATACCATAGGGAGAGTTTGGGCGGCAAAAGGAATATTCATTTATTTATTCATTAACTGTTTATAAGGTCTTGTGGTACCCACCAAGAAGCATGAGACTGACTGATTATAGTAAGTTGTTTTGATTATCTCATGAGCCATTTGTTCGTTGAACTCCTCCAGGTCTTCTACCACCACCTTTGGCTTTATTGGCCTGCCTATTGCCCCTGCTGATGCCTCTTGGGTTGGAACCTCAATATGATCCTCACCTAGCCATTAACATTTGTAATGAAAAGTGTTGTCACCTTGTTTTGATTCTGACTCAATTGCAATATGTCACAAGCATGGCATCAATGACTAAGGATTGGTGCTTGATCTCCATTTCTCATAAAAATTCACAGATGCCCTTGGATCAATGTTCACCTGTGAGAATTACACATAGAATTGCACCTCAAAGGACCCATGGTTGACATAGTGGAGCATAGGTTGAGCACATGTTCACCAGATCTCCACATCTTCAACTTCTTTATAACATGAGGGGCAGAGGCAAATATCATATAGTAGCAATGGTCTCAAGTGACATTTGAGTTTTATTATCAATCTATGATGCTTTGTTCTATAGCCAGGATTCTCTAATTGTAGGGGTGAGCTTATTGTAGATTGTGAAACTAAATTAGTGCCTTAGGTTGATAGTGTTCACATAAATTCTAAAGGGGACACTATCTTTCATCTGAGCATTTGTAGCGACTGTGACTTCGGGTATCAAAAGTTACCTGTCAACCAGTCCTTACGGACACTCTTACCTTATTGCCACAATGGCAGGAAGTCGGTATTGCTGGACCCTTTATTAGCCCCTCTTGTTCAAGTGTTAATAAACTGAACTTTGCATCTGTACTTGGCCGGATGAGCATAAGAACGGAATTCCTAAGTGTCTATTTAGCTAAGCATACTTGGCTTGGCTTTTTAGTTCTCTTTTGCTCTGTCTTGCACTGGCTTGACAAGAACCCTCACGTGTTGAGATTGGTCCCTTAATATCGCTACATGATAGTTTACCATGTTTGCCAAACACCCTCGCTATCATGCCCTTTGTGTTGGTCTCATTTTGGTCCCAAATACTATTTATGGAAAGTGTCTAGATTTGCTCATTTGGCATATCTACGGAATGTAGAGGTCGTCCTGAACACAATGGTGTTCGTCCAGTGTCCAAATTCGTAATCTAGGGACATTCCATATTTAGTAAGTTTTGAGTTTGTCCCAGAGACTAACTCCTGATACTAAGGGAGGCTTGGGGTGAAAGCCCAAAGCGTGTGTTCCTCAAAGGAAGGGGGGGTTGTAGGGGGTTCCAAATGTATAGTAGGGATAGTGAGTAGGTCAGGCATGGCTGACTAACCTGAGACATAGTCTAGTTTCCGCTTGCGTGCCCGTCCTTGTTCTGCATCTGGCTTGGGTCTAAGCCCAAGTTCCACACCATGCTAGCTGGTGGAGTACCCATATCCTCGCGTTAGGCCACCGGTATGCCGAAATAGCGCAAAACTCTATTTGGCTCCGTTTGGCTCCGTTTTGCGTGCTAGTCCTGGCATTAGGATGCTAGTTGCTCCAGGACTGTCCCAAGTTGCTCCGGGCTCCTGTCCCTTCACTCTTTGGGCTTTATGCTCAGGAGTTGCTTTGTGGTTCGGTTCCGTCACTTTTTGGCTTCGTGCTTGGGAGTTTGGCACTGTTCCTTCGTTCAGTGGCCCAAGGCCCTAAACCTCGGGTTTCTATGGACACGTGGCATGGACACGTGGCATATGACACGTGGCATCTGTCACGTGGCACATAGAGAGTTTAGGTTCCGCTTCGTAGTGTTATTTTATGGTAAATCACCATAGGATAAAGGGTCAAAACCACGTGTGCTACATTTGGTATCAGAGGATGAGTCTTAATGACTACTATTCAATGAGATTGGGCAACTCGTCTCGTTGCATACGCAGAGATGAAAACGATGATTCGAGTGGGTACACGTTTGGTGCAAAAGGCTTTGCAAT
This sequence comes from Selaginella moellendorffii, assembly GCF_000143415.4. NCBI lineage: Eukaryota > Viridiplantae > Streptophyta > Lycopodiopsida > Selaginellales > Selaginellaceae > Selaginella > Selaginella moellendorffii. Next base: position 592,528 of record NW_003314318.1, read on the forward strand.
TGTTCCTTGGGTATGGATTCGGTTACCTTGTTGTACCATATTTTGTGAGCTTGACCTTGGGCTCACAAGTGGGATTGAGTTGTTCCTTGTAGCATAAGTGAAAGTAAGCCTTCCCTAGGTTTGTTATGAGTGGCAAATAGGTTGGTCCGTAGCTGTTTAGCACGGCACTAGTGGATCCTTCCTAGGCATGGTTACAAGTGGATCAATCAAGGTTGTAGGGATTAGTCTATTAGTTCAAGTAGTCATTGTTGTGCTCTCTCATAAACTTTTCTTGAATTGGACTGAAGGTAGTGCGAAAGCAAGCTTGAGGTTTAGTCAAAAATGAGACCGAAAAGAGAGTTGTCAGAGACGGAGGATCAAACACGTAAATCATTTTCTCTCCTTAGAGATATGATTTGCAACAAGGTGTAACTCATTGCTCGTGTTCACAATATGCAATCAAGAGTCCCTACCTTGATGCATGTTGGAGATGATGGTCTTACAAATGGTGAGTTATGGGATAGATAGTAGTGAAGCGCTAAACCATTTTGTCTAGACTTGTGTAAGCGACTAAATTTTCCATTCTACTTTAGTCACTTAACCACACCTCCGACCACTTGGAGGAGTCTCATTCACAACCTCCATAAGTCCAATCCAGGACTTGGGACTTGCTAGCCCCGAGAATGGCATCCATGCCACTCAACATTTGCACTTGGTCCAAGTGCTCCATGTGTCCGATCCCATGACCGACACTCAAAGGTACCACCGACATGGCAGCCCGTTACGCTAAGGCCATGCCCAATCACCTTTGACACACTGGTAGTCCAATACCACTTGCATCACAGTCTTGGCTCTCCAAGACTAGGCAAACCATCCGTGAGTGGTCATCTCAAATCCACTCCTTAGCATCCTTAGGATGCCTACCGACAAGGGGAATAGCCTTCCCCAATGTCCCTCTATCAATCCCCACTAAGTCCCTTTCTGCCCCTGGCCGTGTTTGCCAACACTGCCACTGGATCGAGACCCACAGGCCCGACCACTAAGTCCCACGGTCCTCTAGGACTTCCTCACCACACGACTGTGTCCTTGGTCACTACCCCAGAGGACTGCTCCTCTTCCTTTCCACAGTCTGGGCCTTTGGGACAACATTTCGGAACACCGTGGCCTTACGCAAGCCACCTGGGTACTCTCCTCGCCTTCTGCCCTTGGGTGCTCTAGCCATGGGCTTAGAGCGGGGTTCCGTTGAGCCACAGCTCACGGTATCCAAGTAGGTAGTGCCACCCACACTTGGACTGGGAGCATCGGCCAGTCGATCTCCCGGGGGAACTAGAGC
>NW_003314318.1:593971-730199 GCF_000143415.4 Selaginella moellendorffii
AAACTGGCTCCACTGCAGTCCTCCCCCTACTATACTTTTGGAGCTCACCAAACCCCCCAGGGTCTGGGAGACGAACGCTTTGGGCTTTCACCCTCTCAGGCTCCGGACTTGGACTCGGACTCGGACTCGGACTCGGACTCGGACTCGGACTCGGGCTCGGGCTCGGTCTCGGTCTCGGTCTTGGTCCCGGTCCCGGTCTCGGTTCCATCTCGGACTCCATCTCGGACTCCATCTCGGGTCCATCTCGGACTCCACCTCGGGTCCATCTTGGACTCCATCTCGGGTCCATCTCGAACTCCATCTCGGGTCCATCTCGGACTCCATCTCGGGTCCATCTCGGACTCCATCTCGGGTCCATCTCGGACTCCATCTTGGTCCATCTCGGACTCCATCTCGGGTCCATCTCGAACTCCATCTCGGTCCATCTCAGACTCCATCTCGGGTCCATCTCGGACTCCATCTTGGGTCCCATCTCGGACTCCATCTTGGGTCCCATCTCGGACTCCATCTCGGACTCCATCTCGGACTCCATCTTGGGTCCATCTCGGGTCCACCTCGGATTCCATCTCGGACTCCATCTCGGGTCCCATCTCAGATTCTATCTCGGACACTTCCACGTGTCATGTGTTGGTCCTTTTTGGGTCCCCTTTTGGAGCCTTGCTTATTGCTCGCTTCGTGCTTGCTCCTTGAGCACTTTGTTGGGAGTTCCACTCCCGCTCTCGACCTTCCAAGTCAGAGCTTTTAGTCCAAACGTGTTACACTCGTTTGGCTTTCGCTTCGGCCACTACCACGTGGCATCCTTTCCGGCTCCACTTTGGGGCCTAGGGATTTTGTGTCTCACAACTCCACCACCCATAGACGAAGTTTGATGTCCTCATCGAACGGTAAACCATTTTATAAAGTAACACCCACATGTGTTACCATTTCCATCTTTGGCACCTAGCCAATATTTGTCAATGGTCTGACATTGAAGGCTCACCATGCCTTCTCTGTATTCGTCAATGGTTTAATATTGAAGGCTCACCATGCCTTCTGCATATTCATCAATGGTTTGACACTAAAGGCTCACCATGCCTTGCCCATCCTCTAAGGAGGGTAATCTCTCCAACTTAGAGACTAATTGGACCATATGTAGTGGTTCTCTCCTTTTATTTGGTTTAGTTCTCGCTAAACCTTTTAGAGACCCTTCTCTAAGTCAATCCTACTACTCCTTCTTGAGTAGTCTCAATTTCCATCTATGGAACGTTTGCACCTTGGAACTTTTACTCTTTGACCTCTGGAAGTCAATTTCCTAGGTGTCTCCAACACCTTGCATTGCACATTTTGTGCAACTCCACTTCCCCATCTTAGGAAGTTCTTTACTTGAGGGCACCATCATCCTCTCTTCTATTTCGTGCCACCTTGGGCACTAAGTTCCATTTATCATACTTTGTGCTAGGGCTGTCCATGGCTCTATCATTTGGCTACCTTACCGCTCCCTCCCTTGGAGCTTCCACTTTCGCCAAATCGGAGCAATTCGGAATCCATCCTTGGAAACACACTTCCTTTCCCACAAGTCGTTAGCATCAAACACATTAGTGTTCCTTGGCTAACTTTGCCATTTGGATCCCTTCCATTAAATTCCATGGCCCAATCTTGGCCACTAGTCCATTGCTCCTATCCTTGATTGTTGCACCCAGCAACATAGGATTGCTACCTTCATTTTTGAGGTATCCTTTCGGTTCCATAGCAAAGACTCTTCTTTGCCAAGTCCGGAGGATGTTCACCCCTAGTACGTTTCTTTAGCATCTTCTGCTATGGGCTCTATCCACGGCCCAACTTCGTGACCCTCCCATGGGTTTCTTATAGAGACTACCTTCCTCGGACTCACTATACCATCGCACGGACATAGTTTATTTCCCTTAGGTGCTCTTCCCACTTGGTCATCATGACCAAGCCACACCACCTTAAACAATTCAATTTCAACATTTTGAACCAGGAACTTCATTCCTTAGCCAACCAAGGACCTCGTCCTTATTTGGCCATAAGATCACCTAGTGATCTCACCTTGGCACCTTAACAGAGTTGCCAAGAGGTACTTGGTCTTCTAGACCTTCAAGTGGTTGACTATAACCCCGGGGGCATCCCCCACACTTGGCGGTGCACCCAAGCTAGCCCTTACGGCCAAGGGTTCATAGCAACTGAGATTAGGTGTCCCTATCTCACTCACCACGTCCTTGGTGCCACTTGCACCAAAGTGTTCAAATTAGATATGCCAAGCTTTCACACTAAGCAATCTAACCGTGCATCACGACTCCGAAGCATCCCTCGCTTGGCAGTGTGCCCAAACCAGTCTCCCCACTGAGAGTCCATGACCACCGAAATATGAGTGTCCTCATATTCCAAACCATAGTGATTTGGGACTCGAACCCAAGCACTAGAGGGTCGGGACTCGAACCCAACCTCCGTATATGCATCTACGGATGGCATCACACCGGATGCCTGGCGTGACTCCCCACGCCGGTGCACCAACCTATATTTAAAGCGCGCTACAGATCACAGCTTAGGAACCTAATTCCTCCGCACTGCCAAGTCCTCTCACTTGACATGTCTGTGATCATGCATGGACTCCTCCATGCTCGCCCCCATGGCCCACCCTTTTTGAAGTTATCACCTTCAATTAGGGTATTTGTTCCCCCGACGTGCCAATCTCGCTTGGCAAGTCCTCCGACCACTGTAACATGGTTCATGCATAAGCGTGAAAGTCCTTGACCATCGTCTTTTGTTCAAAGCCCTCTCTTTGAACACTCGGGAACTATTTCCCTAACCTTGATAGCCTTGCCTCATGGCAAGCTTCAAGACCACACTTCTGCTGTGCCACTTTGATTTCGCGCGTTCCATGAACCATTTACACTTGGCCTTTCTAGGTACTAAGCTACCTAGAATTGTCTTTGGGAACCTTGAAGGAACTCTGTCCCTCAGCTTGCTAAGGCCTCCCTTTTCGCAAGCTTTATAGTTGCCATATAGTCTAACATGGACAATTCCATATTTTAGACTCTCCATGGCATCATGGTTGCTAGCAACAACATCCTCGAGCACCCTCTTCATTCTCCACTCCCAACTTGCATAACCACTGTGGGATATGCCCTTTGATTTCTATAGTTCAGTTCCATCCCAATACTACTTGCCTTTTGGCCTCATATGTTTCCTTTAGTTATTCTCCTCCAGACTAGGAGGATAGCTTTGCACATTTTACTATGCCTTAGCAAGTATTCTTAGGGATGAACCTACCCGATAGCATAGGGAGTGGTTCCTCAATCTTGGGCATGCTCACTTTATAATCCCACATATCGGGATTAACGTTGTTGCTTATGGGCCTTTACATGCCCATCAGTAGCCTTGCCAAAATTCCATTTTTGGTTTTGTTCAATTCGGGTAGACAGTCTTCTCCTGTCTCCACAACCTTGGACATTTGGATAGCACCTACTATCCATCATTCGCTAGGGACTTAGTCCCTTGGGCCTTATCTATTGCCCTTGCGACATGAAACACCACCTCCTGGTGTTCTAGAGTGTTTGGGTGTCCCAATGATGGCTTCCTGACAATGAGCATTCCCGTTTACGACATTGACTTACTATATTGCAACATAAGCAATTTATCCCCCGTAAGGGTATATCTAACTTCCTTATGCCATTAAGAAGTCTTGGGTAGCTACCTTCTACCCATTTAACCAATTATCTTGCGCCTCTTGCTTAGTTGCCCCATAATTGTCAAGTCCTACAACTCATTGCTTGGTGCTTCCACACCTCCATCATTATCCGGGTCACCACACTCTAACCGCATGCCTTCCAGCTTAGGCTATGTCATTCCCATTTCCATTGGGATTCCTTTGGACGGGGTTCTCATGAACCCGCCAACTTGACCTCAAGGCAGCACGCCTTGGCACCTTCGGTGTCTCCACACCATCGGCTCCACGAACCTATCCTTATAACACTACTTATTAGTGTTTAGGTCTTTGCCAAGACCAATATAATTGTTCCTCATGCTAACTATCCGTTAGCACCACACCATAGTGTTTGCACCCAACCCTGGGCCAAAGTTGCTTTCTTCTGGGAACATCTTTCCCACGACTTTAATATGGCACATTCTATCATCAATGAGATACTCACTGTTCTCATACTTGGATCTTATGATCCTCCCCATACCTCATGGGGCACCATACACCTCCGTCCAAATGCTTCAACCAATCCCTTAGGACCATTCCCTGACTCCACTTGAGTCATCCAGCATTTTAGACTTTACTAATCCAATGACCTGCGAGGTCTTAGTCTTCGAGGTGTCAACTCGCTGGAATACAACTTCTTGTATTCGGGTCCTACTCACAAGGACCATCTTGGCAAATGTTACTCTGACACTTGATTTGTTCTCTTGGGGCAACCTTTTGCCCCTTAAGACCATTTGTCCATGTGATGAGAATACCAACTCATCCTCTAAATACACCCCCAACTCCTTGGGTTGTTCCAGCATTTATTAGAGGTAGCCCCAGCTACCACTTCAAGGACTCATGTCCTCACCCCTGCTTGACCTCTCATGGTCATCCATTCTGGTCTCACCTTCATGAGCACCAGCCTCAACTATGTGAGGATAATCTTGTGACTCCTTTATTGTTTTGGAGTCTCTATCTTTCCCGTGATCCCAACTATAGTTGTTTACCACAACTACCTTAGCCAATTTGCTGAGACAAATGCTCATCCGGATCACATCCTCAACTCAATGAGGAAAACCTTACACTGTTCCCAAGATCCCAAAGTCGTTCCATTATTGGCCCTTTTCTATCCACCACCTCGCCTACAAGTTCACACATGAACTGTACTGGAGAGCCATGCCTTCCCGACTTGCTACTCCTCAAGGATAGGCCCACTCCTCGGACCTTCCGATGCCAACACTAGTGGTGATATACTTGAGCACCAATAAAAGTCAGACTAAGGAACAGCTCCGATACCAAATTGTAAGCGACTAAATTTTCCATTCTACTTTAGTCAATTAACCACACCTCCGACCACTTGGAGGAGTCTCATTCACGACCTCCATAAGTCCAATCCAGGACTTGGGACTTGCTAGCCCCGAGAATGGCATCCATGCCACTCAACATTTGCACTTGGTCCAAGTGCTCCACGTGTCCGATCCCATGACCGACACTCAAAGGTACCACTGACATGGCAGCCCATTACGCTAAGGCCATGCCCAATCACCTTTGACACACTGGTAGTCCAATACCACTTGCATCACAGTCTTGGCTCTCCAAGACTAGGCAAACCATCCGTGAGTGGTCATCTCAGATCCACTCCTTAGCATCCTTAGGATGCCCACCGACAAGGGGAATAGCCTTCCCCAATGTCCCTCTATCAGTCCCCACTAAGTCCCTTTCTGCCCCTGGCCGTGTTTGCCAACACTGCCACTGGATCGAGACCCACAGGCCCGACCACTAAGTCCCACGGTCCTCTGGGACTTCCTCACCACACGACTGTGTCCTTGGTCACTACCCCAGAGGACTGCTCCTCTTCCTTTCCACAGTCTGGGCCTTTGGGACAACATTTCGGAACACCGTGGCCTTACGCAAGCCACCTGGGTACTCTCCTCGCCTTCTGCCCTTGGGTGCTCTAGCCATGGGCTTAGAGCGGGGTTCCGTTGAGCCACACCAGGTATCCAAGTAGGTAGTGCCACCCACATTTGGACTGGGAGCATCGGCCAGTCGATCTCCCGGGGGAACTAGAGCCGGCTCTTGAACACTTCACCAAGCTACCCCGCTTGTCAGTCCGTGTTCACTCCAGTCTTGGACTTCACAGTGGGCATCTCATCACCCAACACTGGGTCCGGCCTTCCTGGGCCAAACTGGCCTTTCCTGGCCAAACTGGCTCCACTGCAGTCCTCCCCCTACTATACTTTTGGAGCTCACCAAACCCCCCAGGGTCTGGGAGACAAACGCTTTGGGCTTTCACCCTCTCAGACTCGAACTTGGACTCGGACTCGGACTCGGACTCGGACTCGAACTCGGACTCGGACTCGAACTCGGCCTCGGCCTCGGTCTCGGTCTCGGTCCCGATCTCGGTCTCGGTCTCGGCCCCGATCTCGGTCTCGGTCTCGACTTCGGACTCCAACTCGGGTCCATCTCGGGTCCATCTCGGACTCCATCTCGGACTCCATTTTGGGTCCATCTTGGGTCCATCTCGGACTCCATCTCAGATCCCATCTCGGACTCCATCTCGGACTCCATTTTGGGTCCATCTCGGGTCCACCTCGGACTCCATCTCGGACTCCATATCGGGTCCCATCTCGGACTCCATCTTGGACACTTCCACGTGTCATGTGTTGGTCCTTTTTGGGTCCCCTTTTGGAGCTTTGCTTATTGCTCGCTTCGTGCTCACTCCTTGAGCACTTTGTTGGGAGTTCCACTCCCGCTCTCGACCTTCCAAGTCAGAGCTTTTAGTCCAAACGTGTTACACTCGTTTGGCTTTCGCTTTGGCCACTACCACGTGGCATCCTTTCCGGCTCCACTTTGGGGCCTAGGGATTTTGTGTCTCACAACTTGCTATTGGAAGATTTGGGTTGCAATGCTCAATTCTTTTCCGGGGAACTTTGCTATTGCTCCTTGAGTAGCTTAGTGTTGGATTAAGTTTTGAGTTTGGTCAAATAGCGAGTGGCATGAGCTTGTCCATGTTGTGAACAAAAGTTAGTGGTGTTGGGTGTTGTAAATCTCTATCAGTGGAGTATGGCATTTATGTTGCATTTTGTTGAATTGAGTTAGCACTTGATATTCACATAAACCTTTGAAGTAGTGACATAGGTATTGCTTGTGATATTACTCAATTGATGATTAAGTCATTGTGATACTTATATCATATCCATGTGACAATGAGCAATATGTTTACAAAGTTGCTTGGTTAAATGATCATCAACCCCAAAGTGGTTGATGGTGAAGCTAGTCTACTTGCACAAAGTAACATTATAGTAGCTTTGACTGGATTCTCGATAGTGGTCCATTATGCTAAACTTAAGTTGGTACCTTGTTTCCATGAGGGTTTGTCCATAAGGTGTTGGAAAGGGTTGTAGCATTCATTTGCTATAGCTCATCGATTGATCTATTAACACTTGGAGAAGATTGTTGAATTGAGAAGGTGTGTAGTTGAGGCATTGACAGCACTAGCACTTGTGTTAGTGGAGATGACATTGTCATGTTGAGTGATGAGGAATTTTCTTTAGAGCTTGATTTTCCATGTCATTTTTCTTGTTAGTGTTTAAGCTTCACATTGGATCTTGAAGGTGGTTGAAAAAAAGTGTTAAGTGCAATATAGATATCCGAAGATGTGGTCTTCGTGATCAAGCCTTGGATATTCACTTTGCATTTTGCAGATGTCGGAGTTAGACATCAAAAGTATGGGCAAAAAGATGTTCGAGGCTTAAGCATACTATGGGTCATGAGAATTTGTGTTAAGGTGAACTTTTATGAAGTTGTTAGTAGGAGGAAGTTGGTTGAGTCTTGGAAGTTTGTATTCCTAGACCGAGAATCATTCTTTCTCTAGGATTGGAAAATTTTCCAAGCTTTGTCTAAGTGGAGGTTGTGTACTGATATGAGTCCATCTCATGGTCTTCACTTTAGCTTCGACTAAGTGTTGATCATGCATAACTAGCCTTTTCTAAGGCATGCTCAGAGCTAATGGCTAAATGTTTTGGTGAGCTTATTGCGGTTGAGTTGGAGTCAAGTGGTCATTTAGTTCGTGCTTGTCCATAAACCTTTATCTCGACCTAGGGTATCACGTTCATGTTGGACAAGTGTGTAACTCAATGGCATGAGTTAGTGTTTGGGTTTTGTGAAAGGCAAGACAAGTGATTGTTGATTGCTTTGCAACTAGTGATTGCTTGTAGACTTTGTCAAGGGCTTTTAACACTTGCTTCACTCGATGATAATTTAGCAGTGATGGGTTTGCTTTACCGGATGGGGTTGCGGAGGATCATGTCATTAGATTTACATGGTTTTCCATATTGGCATGTTGACTCTACCTCTATTGATATCATTTAGTTGTGTTTAGTTCATAGTGTTGGATTTCATTGAGTCTTGGACGTGATGAATCACTCCTTGAGGAAGTGTTATCTGTAATTGAGTTTTGCTAAAGGATTGGTCTCGGATACTAACTAAAGTATCTTTGACCTTGGTTAGCTTGGTTGCTAGAGAGCTTTGAGTGGTAATACACTCGTGCTTTCTTCTAGCCTTGTTTTAGTGTTGATGGCATTGAAGTGATGCCTTGTTGTTGACATTGTTGATGTTGAAATTTTAGTGAAATGAGATGTTTCTCCGCAAGATTGATGTCGAGTTTCATTAGTTTTGATGAAGATAGTGTTGATGATTTGGCTATAGCTTTGTGTTATTAGCATTCGTGCATTTGCTAGTTAGCAACTGTGTTGACGTTTAAATGAACTAAGTGGCAAGTTTGAGTTAGTTGTGTTCTAGACGAGATTATTTAGTAGGGGTTAAGATTTGGCTTTTCCTTGAAAAGTGATTCAGTTGTGGACTATGCTAACTCTACAAGCGGAAGAGTTAGTGATTGATATTGGAATGTTTGAATCCTTATTGGATTTGAGTTAGAATATATCGATCATTGATGATTCTTTTTGTGCTTGTTATGAAGTGAGTTACGTCTTGCTATAAATGGATTCATGGAGGATCATTTGGTGATCACTTGTTGAGCATAGCTTCGTTATACTTAGCTTTTGGATTGATGCACACATGCTCTTCATTAGCTTTGGCATTACAAAGTTTAGTTTATAGATGTGTTGAGGAAGATATTGTGGGTTATACTATGATTTCTTCTTTAACATTGAAGTTAGTTTATGTGAGACTCGTGATTATTGCTAGGCACATGGCTATAGGCTTCTTCGAACTTTTGGTTCTTTGAGTTTTATGCTCATTGTTCCATTTGTTAGAAGTCGTTGGGGAAGACATTTTTGGCTCTTTAGCTTCAATGTTGAAGTTAGTATTTGCATCTGGCAATCATTGGTTATGATTGATTATCATTTGGGATAGTTGATTATCCTTGTCAAAAGGATTTTGCTTGATTATTGTTAATATAGACTGAGTTGCCATTCTTCAAGATGGTAGATTCTTTCTTCAATGATGATTATACATCTCTTTATTGGTGGGATAGTTGATGATCTTTCATGATGGTTAATTGTTCTCCTTGATGGCTTTTGGCTTTTCGCAATACCATATGTTCTTTGTGGTTTACTCTGGATTGGTCTGTTGAGTTTGAGACATCAAAAGGATGTTGCTGACACTTGCTTAAGCAACTCTGGTTCCTTCGTATTGTTAACCAGGATCTATTCCGATTGCCTAGTGTGATAGTTGACATGAATGAGTGTTTGTTGGTCTTGCCACCTTCATTTTGTTCTGTTGATTATTATTCGAGTTAGTTCTGATAGGTTGGGATGTTATTACTTTTGGGTGATACATTCGCGAGCATTTTGCTTGCCAGTCAATACCTTGAGTTCTTTGAGTTATTTTTCATAAATTGTTTAGCATACTATCTGCCATCTTTAGTAGTTAAGTTTTGTCATTGAGTTTTCTCGATGATACGCTTGCTATTGAATTTTGTTAGATGGTGATTCTTATGTTTACCAATTATGATGATCTTGGTGGTTTCTATCCTATAATACTAGTTTATCGGATGATAACTTACTTGGAATACTTTTGTATTCTAATCTAAGCTTTATTCATTGATGATTAAATCTCTAAGATATCATTATTTATGACTTTGATATTGTCCATCTCTTGTTCTTTGAGTTTGGGCTAGTATAGGCAGACTGGCTTCGGCACTTCGTGTGCATGGTGAAATCTTTAGTCATGGGGTAGTTACTGTCAACTGGTCACATAACTCACCTCTCTGTCGATGTTCCTTATTCTGTTAAAAGGGCGTGACCGTGTAAACAACTCTAATTGCTTGTTTACAGTAGTCTATCTAAACTTTACAGATGGCAGAAGGGTTGGGGCCTCTAGCTTCTCTCTCTATGTCCCTGCAGGCATGGGCGTATCACACTTTTGTAAGCTGGGTGACTCCCAGAGTAGCAAAGGTGGCTAACTCCCTTAGTCATTTCCTTGTTGGCGACGGTCGGAAGGTGTCTGAGCTGGTAGCGCATCTGCGTTAGACAAAGAGGTTGCCTCCTAACTCATTTAAGTTGGTGCATTTCTCACATAGTGTGAATACCGTGAATGCCTCGGCTAACCGAGGCCGTGTCGCGGAAGCCGAGCTTGATCGAGGCCACCGAGCCCGACTCGACGCAAGGAACCGGACTATCTTGGCAAGCTGGAGTTGTTTCCTTAGTGGTATTCTAGACTCGAGTGTGCATCGACGAGGACGTCGATCTTCCCTAGGGGGGGGAGAGTGTTGCGACTATGACTTCGGGTATCGAAAGTTACCTGTTAACCAGTCCTTACGGACACTCTTACCTTACTGCCACGATGGCAGGAGGTCGGTATTGCAGCCCCTCTTGTTCAAGTGTTAGTAAACTAGACTTTGCATTTGTACTTGGTTGGATGAGCATAAGGACGGAATTCCTAAGTGTCTATTCAGTCAAGCATACTTGGCCTAGCTTTTTAGTTCTCTTTTGCTCTATCTTGCACTGGCTTGACAAGAACCCTCACATGTTGAGATTGGTCCCTCAATATCACTACATGATAATTTACCGTGTCTGCCAAACACCCTCGTTATCATGCCCTTTGTGTTTGTCTCATTTCGGTCCCAAATACTATTTATGGAAAGTGTCCAGATTTGCTCATTTGGCATATCTACGAAATGTAGAGATCGTCCTGAACACAATGGTGTTCGTCCCATATCCAAATTCATAATCTAGGGATATTCCATATTTAATAAGTTTCGAGCTTGTCCCAGAGACTAACTCCTGATACTAAGGGAGGCTTGCCCAAAGCGTGTGTTCCTCAAAAGGAGGGGGGGTTGTGGGGGGTTCCAAATGTATAATAGGGATAGTGGGTAGGTCAGGCATGGCCAACCAATCTGAGGCATAGTCTAGCTTCCACTTGCGTGCCCGTCCTTGTTCTATGTCCGGCTTGGGTCTAAGCCCAAGTTCCACACCATGCTAGTTGGTGGAGTACCCATGTCCTTGCATTAGGCCACCAGTATGCCGAAATAGCGCCAGACTCTATTTGGCTCCGTTTGGCTCCGTTTTGCGTGCTGGTCTTGGCATTGGGATGTTGGTTGTTCTAGGACTGTCCCAAGTCGCTCCGGGCTCCTGTCCCTTCACTCCTTAGGCTTTATGCTCGGGAGTTGTTATGTGGTTCAGTTCCGTCACTCCTTGGCTTCGTGCTTGGGAGTTTGGCACCGTTCCTTCATTCAGTGGCCCAAGGCCTTGAACCTCGGGTTCCTATGGACACGTGGCATAGACATTTGGCATATGACACGTGGCATTTGTCACGTGGCACATAGAGGGTTTAGGTTCCGCTTTGTGGTGTTATCCTATGGTAAATCACCATAGGATAAAAGGTCAAAACCACATGCGCTACAGCATTGCACCAATATTGGAGAGATTGCCATGTCCAAAACTTTAATTGTTCAATCAATTCCATCATCAGAGTGAAGAGGTCATAGCCAAGGGTGGTTGTCCATACCTCAAGAGTGTGTCACCAACCTTATCTAAAAGCTTGATTCAACAATAGCTGCATTTACAAGTTTTTGTTTGTAGAGAAAGTATGCACTTTGCACATACATGATGTAATGTCACCTAGTGAGAATCTTCATTGGGAGTTAAGTCTGTCTTTAGAACTATGATTGGGTATAGAGCCTTGTATACCCTAAATTTTCCTGAGATGAAACATTTATTGATTGTCTTAAGCTTGTTTCACATAGTCTTGCTTAATCCTAAACCCCAACTTTTTGCTCCATCCGAGGCCACTATTGTTACCTTGTCATGTATTAGGTGTGTTTGCTTTATGGTAATTTGATTAGAGGAGTGCACTAGCCCTTGCCACTAACATGATATACTCTTCTACTCAAATTTTCCATGGTAGGCATTAATCAATGGTGTATCTTAGGTATTATATTTTTTTATAGCAAACGTGGCTTTCACCCTTTATCTTATAGTGAATTACTATAGGATAACCATAAAGTGGAACCTAAATCCTCCATATGCCACATGTAACATGCGATGTACCACATGCCACGTGTTGAAGGATAGTAGAGCAAAACCCAACTTTCAAGGCCTTGGGCCACTAAATTAAAAAACGAAGCCAAACTTCTAATCATGGAGCTAAGGAGTGATGGCACTAGAGTATAGAGCAATAGCACTGGAGCACAGAGCAATGGCACTGGAGGATAGAGCAACTCTTGAGCATATAACCCAAGCAATGAAGAGACAAGAGCATAGAGTTACTTAGAACAATCCTAAAACATTTAACATCCTAATGCTAGAACCAACACCAAAACAGAGCTAAATGGAGTTTAACACTATTTTAACATACTAGTAAACTAAACTAATGTGAGGATATGAGTATTCCACCAACTAACATGGAATGGAACTTGGGCTTAGACCCAAGCTAAATGCAGAATAAAAACAAGCATGCAAATACAAGCTACATTGTGCCTTAAGTTAGTTGGCCATGTTCAACCTACCACTATCCTTATTATATATTTGGACCCTTTATATCCCCCCGTATCTTAGGTATTATATTTCTTTATAACAAACATGGCTTTCACCCTTTATCCTATAGTGAATTACTACAGGATAACCACGAAGCAGAACCTAATCCCTCCATATGCCATATGTAACATGCCATGTGTTAATGGACAGTAAAGCAAAACCCAAGTTTCATGGCCTTGGGCCACTAAATGAAGAAACAAAGCCAAACTTCTAATCATGGAGCTAAGGAGTGACGGCGCTAGAGCATAGAGCGACAACACTGGAGGATAAAATGACTCTTGAGCATATAACCCAAGGAATGAAGAAACAAAAGCATGGAGTGACTTAGAACAATCTTAAAACATCTAACATCCCAATGCTAAAACCAACATATAAAACAAAGCTAAATGAAGTTTAACACTATTTTAACATACTAGTAAACTAATATGAGGCTATGAGTATTCCACCAGCTAACATGGAATAGAATTTGGGCTTAGACCCAAGCCAGATGCAAAATAAAAACAAGCATGCAAATACAAGCTACACTGTGCCTTAGGTTGGTTGGCCATACTTAACCTACCACTATCCTTATTATATATTTGAAACCATTTATATCCCCCCGTATACCAGGTATAATATTTCTTAATAGCAAATGTGGCTTTCACCCTTTATCTTATAGTGAATTACCATAGGATAATCACAAAGCAGAACCTAATTCTTCCATATGCCATGTGCAAAACCCAAGTTTCATGGCCTTAGGCCACTGAATGAAGAAACAAAGCCAAACTTCTAGTCATGGAACTAAGGAGTGATGGTATTAGAGCATAGAGAAACAACACTAGAGCACAAAGCAACGGCACTAGAGCACAGAGCAATGGCACTGGAGGATAAAGTAACTCTTAAGCATATAACCCAAGGAATGAAGAGACAAGAGCACGGAGTGACTTGGAACAATCTTAGAACATTTAACATCCTAGTGCTAGGACTAACATACAAAATGGAGCTAAATGGAATTTAACACTATTTTAGCATACTAATGTGAGGATATAATTAATATGGAATGGAATTTAGGCTTAAACCCAAGCCAAATGCAGAATAAAAATAGACATGCAAGTATAAACTACATTATGCCTTAGGTTAATTGACCATGCTCAACCTACCACTACCCTTATTATAAATTTAGAACCCTTTATATCCCCCCATTCCTTTTGGTAGTAGGGAAAAAAAATTCAAAAGGATTAGCTGACAAATAATTTTTGATACCTGCAGTTACATTTATGACATTTTTCGTGTGCTCAATCATATAAACAATCAAAGATAATGATTGAAGGAAAATTGTCCATTAACAAAAATGCACTTTTATTTCCAATCAAAGGATTTTTGGTAATCCCCCTAAAAGTCCAAATTCAAACGCTTATAAATCATTTCCCCCTTGTAACTTGCTAGGGAAGTCCAAATTCAAAAACTTACAAATCCATTCCCTTTTATACTAGAATTTATTTGTTGTGTTTGGGCCAAAAACCATTATCTTTGTCTTACTCATATGTTTAACAACAAATCCATTCCCCCTTCTAGTGGAAGTTGTTTGCTATATCTAGGCTAGAAACCATCATCTTTGTCTTAGTTGCATTGAAGTTCCAGTTGTGAGGGGACCAATATCCACATTTATGAGCAACTACAGAATCATCCCAGGAAGCAAGATTGAGGAGGGAGTGTGCCCTGCCATAAGCATTTCTAGCCCATTGATGAATAGGCATAAAGAGTGGGGCAACCTGTGTCATAGTCAGTCTTAGTATGCTGTAGGATGTCCACTTTCACGTTTTCGTAAAGCCTCTAAATGAGCTTGATGAGCTCTGGTTGGGACATTTATCTCTTGAAGCTGTGTGCTTGTCAAAGGCTTTTACTATGTCGATGTAGCATACATGAACTGAAGTAGGTCCACAGAAGTGGCTACCCGCCGCATCATTAAGTGGTCAATGCAACTATAATGCAGTTGGAACCCAGCCTGCCCTCTCACTCTACATCTTTTGTCTTCTGTCCAGCACACAAGACACCTTTGGCTAGAAGCTTCGCAAAGATTGTTGAGATCAAGGGTTTCTTAAAGCATGAGAACATGATATCTCAATCTATAAGTGTCAGAAACTCAGTAGATTGTCCCCTTGTCCATCATAAATATTCTATAGACTCTAGAAAGTATCCATCTACACCTGGGTTCTTAAAGACCACCAAGAAATTTTTTGTTTATCCTGAGAAAGCACAATATTATGAGTTGAGGATAATGAACAAAAAACAGTTGTGCAACTAGTTCTTCAGAGGGTTTAACTTAAACCATAAACCCGAAATGTAGATCCTTTCTCAGGCACTCTTCAAGGCTGTTGTGCGGGATCTCGTGATCAAGAATACGCCCCTATAAATTGCAGATCTCGTAATCAATGGCTATCAAGAAGAAACTCATTGTTACCAGCAGACAGCAGCCAAGTTGTGGAAGAGGACTCGGAATTGGATCGGCATGTACGTGTAATTGATCCAGCCAACAAGCGGCCACACCTGCGCATGTAAATCAAACCAAGCAGTCACTAATCTTCCCACTGAATCCAGTAAAGTTTAGTACCCTCCAAGCATTTAGTTGCACAGAAGGATAGTCATTGCGAAGTTTTCTCTTGACAAACGACCATGACTTTCCTGCGTAGAAATAATAACACGCACGGAGCTTAATGATCAAACTCTCGACGATCAAACACGCAAAGAGCCTTACCTTCGATCACGGAAGTGAGGTACACCATGAAAACAAAATTGTTCCAAGGCCCCGATGTGAGCTGCTCGACAATAACCTGGAAATCCAAATGCAAGGTAAGAGAGAAGTTCCCCTTTTCTTTCTCTCAAGCAAACCTTCTTAGTGACCGTCTTTTGGTCGCGTTTACCAGCGAAGACGTAGTCCATGAGCTTGTGGAAAAAGTGTCCAAATGGACCCCCATACAACAAGCCATAGAGCTTGACAAAGAAAAAACAAAGTAAATTAAGATCTAGGACGAAGAACACGAAGAATTTCTTACCGCAATGAGAAGGGCGCGCCTCAGCTGGAGCTTCTTGACCCCCATGAGCTTCTGCGCGACGAGATCACTGCATCCAGCCAGCGTCCCGGCCGTGAGCGCCTGGAAATCGATCAAATGGAGGGAGGAATTCCATGAAATCGAGCAAAAAGAATCGATCTCCGGCCTACCTTGGTGGGCAAAGGATTCTTCTGCAAGGAAGTAAGGTACTTGCGCCAAGCGAGCTTGACGATCTCCATCCCTCCCCTCCAAAATTCCCCACTCTCTTCTAGTTATAGTTTTGCGCCTATCTTTCCCTAAAAGGTTTCGAGCCTTAGCCTTTCTTAAACATCGGGGATAAACCAAGAATATGCTAGTAGTTTTTGACAGGAGAATCGAACCCGAGAATTACCCTAGGGCGCTCTAGGGTTTTGGCGGCGGCTGGAGATCGATCGATTGCGCCAGGGATTCCGCGATGGTAAGCTCTTCCTTCTCAGATTGCAGCTGGGCCTAGGGGATTGATTCGTCTCTCGGCGCGTGCTATCAGCCGAAGCAGATCAGCGAGATCAAGGATTTCTTGCTGACGGTGAGGCGGAAGGACGCGCGCTCCGTCAAGATCAAGAGGAGCAAGAATGTCGTCAAGTTTAAGGTCCGCTGCAAGAAGTACCTCTACACCCTGTGCGTCTTCGACTCGGACAAGGCCGACAAGCTCAAGCAATCGCTTCCGCCTGGTGGGATTTTTCATCGTTTCGCCCCTTCTTCTTCGCTAATCCGTTCTTTGTTTTTCTTTTCCAGGCTTGACTGTGCAAGATCTCTAGGACAGCTTCGAGAAGGAAGCTCGCATTTTGTAAGAGAATGGCTTAAGTTGAATTGACGTTGTTGCGAAGGCTTTGGGTCTTTGATCTGTGTTGTTTCGAAGAAAGCTTAGCTCTGGAACTTGGTGAGCTCAAAGTTGCCGAGTTTTCCCAACTCCAAGGTGCTGCCGATTATGCTTTCATCATCCGCCAGCCAGTTCTTTCGATTCCCAACACCAGAATTGAGAAATATCAACCTGGATAGCATTCGTCATGAAGAGGAAAAATAGATGGAAGTGTACCTGCGGACCATGCTCCGCTTCCGAAATTCGTCATGGACAGAACAAGCTCAAGGCGAGCCACGAGACAAAGTGTGGGAGCATGTTGGATGCTCGCAGCATTTTACAGGGGCGATCAGGAGATCGAAGAGAGCCTCAAACACAAAAGACTATACACAAGACTCCCAAATCTGAAACATTCTTACGTTCTTAGAGGTGCTCGTCTACGATTTTGGTGACAACTTGGACACCATGCTGGGAAAGCAGCTAGTTAGCCATGACAAAGAGAGCTAGCTCGCTTACATTGTGTATGAAAAACTCGTCTTTTTCCACCAGTGAAGGCTTGTCCCACTGAGCAGTGAAGACGCGAGCTCCTGACGCCGCCTGGGGCGGCGGCTGAAGGAAAAGTCTGTGCGTCACAAATCTCTGCTTTCTTTATTTTCTCAGAGGTTAGTCCACAAGTGAAAAGAACACAAGATACCTGCCAAGCTGCCGGCATGTACTCGCGGTACTGGATGCGAGAAGCGATGGCTTTCCTCTTGGGAGGTGCATAAAGGAGAGCCTTCGTTGCCAGAACCAAGAAAAGCTTGGTGTTGCGAAGGTTACGTAGCTCTTGGACAATCAGCTCGGAAAAACGCTGGACACCGAGCGTTCTGCAAACGAGATGATATCCTTTGCTTTCAAAAGAAAGAGGTCCCTTATTCTTACCTTCGACTGGTGTAAGCAGCAGCACAGCTAGACATCCAATCCAGCCAATAAAACGAGCCAATACTGCAAAAGGACACCAAAGTTACACACCATTTCTCGACATTGTCTGAGTAAATTGGAAGAGAACCCGTCGATAAGAACTAGCTGTACTGCTTTGCCGTGGTGCTCTTGAGATATCCTGCTTGACTGGATGTGAAGGCTCTGGGAAGCAAGAAAAGAGACAAGATCGACCGAGGACTTGAATGAAAACTGCCGGTTCCTTACCTTGAGAGATGCCAGGAATTCAAAGCTCTTGAAACACCTCAAGCAATAAAAGCGTCTCAGGCTGGCCCTCAAAACCTCCTCTCCTTGCTCTTCCAAGCAAATCGAATTCGAAGCTGTATCATCCTTATGTGCCGCTAAAGTGTTCTAAACGTCAGAACTTTGCTCTCTAAGAAACTGATAGAAAAGTTTACCATTAATACGAGCTTTGAGCACGCTGGTCAGACGCGCTATGTCGAATCTCCCATCCAGATCAAACATGAGAACCACAGCTTCCGATCCTCCGTAAGAAACTCCGTTAAAACTTGCTGGAAGAATACACGAAACAGCAGCCTGGAAAAAGAAAAGACGATCGAATTCACAAAGTCTAGAAAAAGAACGAGCGAATGAACGAACGAAAGCGCGAACCTGGATAAGCAATTCAGTCTTTCCAGACCCACTAGGCCCAGCAATCTCCAAGACATGCCCCGGCCTGAGCGCAGCTCGATCCAGAGGAGGAGCAATCGAAACAACCGGAGGCCGCCTCAAATCTCCTGCTCTTCCAATCCCACATTCTCTCCTGCTCTCGCTCCTCTTGCTCGCCCAGCCCTGGAACGCGTCCACAGCGGTCTCGTCCGTGGCACACCACCCGCAAACTTGATCCGGCGTCACAGTCACGCTCTCCACATCCAATTCTCTCTTCCTGCTGGAGCTGGAATCGCCTGCTTGCGACCTCCGGCGCCATCGCGGCGCTACTGGAGCACGGCGCTTGCGTATCCATCCCTCGCTTTTCTTCCTTCTCGGCATTCCAACCTAAGTATATGAAAAGAATTAAACGTAAAGTTTATAGATCCAATTGTCCTGGAGAAAGCATGAATTCAGCGATAGTTCCAAGTAGATGAGAGAAAAAAAGTTTTGGCTTACCAGTTTTACAAAAGCTTCAATTGTCTTGTCACCGAATCAACGAGAGGTTTGGGTCCTGCGGATGAAATGCAAGTTACGCAAAATCGAACGAGGGAAAATGTGTGAAACCTGGTCCAATCACCAGCACCGTCTTCGAGCCTGCTGCTACCTGTTTGAATCAAACACAAGTATTTTTGTTTCTTTCAGTAGCAAGCCTGAGAACAAAAGAAGAACGAAAGAAAAAAAAGTGGAAGACGAACTATAGATTTTAAAAGAGATCACCATACC
This sequence comes from Selaginella moellendorffii, assembly GCF_000143415.4. Classification (NCBI taxonomy): domain Eukaryota; kingdom Viridiplantae; phylum Streptophyta; class Lycopodiopsida; order Selaginellales; family Selaginellaceae; genus Selaginella; species Selaginella moellendorffii. Next base: position 612,872 of record NW_003314318.1, read on the forward strand.
TGAGTGCGACCTGCATCGGCGATTGTAAAAGTTGGCAGTCCGGCTCTCTCGGCTTTTGCTTTCAGATCATTCCTGTTAAGATTTATGATGAGCGAGCGATGATCTTTCTGGGAATGGTTTTAAGTCTCACATTTCTGGTTCGTGCTTGCAGCTGACAACGATCTTGGGTTGGCCGCAAGATTCCCACTTGCTCAGCAGCGATCGATTGCTGGATGAAAAAAACGTGTGAGGAAGTTTTGCGATAAACCGAGAACGTACCTTTGCATGAGATCGCTGTATATGCCCACTGCTGCATCTGGAGGAAAGAATTCACAAAATCGTCAGGAAAAGCAAAGGAGAAAAGAAAGAAGCAAACACTTTGGGAAGAAAAACTCACGAGCACACTGAGAGGCAATCTTTCCTCCTCCCATCTTCAAATCCATTCGCACAACAAACACCTGCGCAAACAAAAGAAAGAGCTCAGATATTCAAAGGTCGAGGAGAGACAACAGTACCATTTTGAGCTCGCCAGTTTGATCCGAGTTGATAACGCTGCTACCGCTAGAGCTGGACGATCCAGACGCAGCAGCATTGCCTCTTCTAGCCTTGCTACCAGAACGAGGAGCAGCGGGGGTAAAAAGAGCCTTGCCGGCATTCTTTGGAAGCTCTGTCCACAATCCCAGCGTGAATCCCAGTATGAGCCCCGGCAAGAAGTAGGAGATTTTGAGCGCAATCGTCAGCCAGGTCTCCCTGCCGCTGGCGCTGGCGCTGGCGCCGATTTCCTGCCGGAAAAGAAAAGAATCGAATCGATTCGATCGATACGGCGAAGGAATGCGCTCGATTGACGAGATTAGGGCGAGGAAATACCTGACGAGCTCGGGGCGAGCGCTGCAGTGGCTGCTTGTGGCTTCGCCAATGCGGCTTCTCCTCGCGCTTCATCATCCCTCTCTCTCCTCCACCAAAATTGTGGGGTTCGAATCTCTTCAAGTATAGTCTAGGGTTCGAATCTCGACACAAAGTTTTGAGGTTCGAATCTCCTGAATTACACATTAAAATTCGAAGGTTCGAATCTCTTCAAGTAAAGAAAGTTTAAGGAAGTTCTAAGCCAGCGATGGCGGCATCGCTTGGCGCAGCATTTCCAGGGATTTCCAGCTCCTTCTCGAGGGATCGCGAGCATCATCGCCGGCGTGGCCATGGAGGAGTCCCTGTTGCGGCTAACAGCAGTGGAGGCGGGGGTGGGATCAAGACTTCGACGTCCCCAGTGGGGGATTTCGGGCTCAATCTGGCGGAATACGAGGCGCTGCCATCGATTCAAGCTCCCAAGCGTGTTGTTCTTGTCCGCCATGGCCAGAGTACGTGGAATGAGGTAGGACGCATCCAAGGCAGCTCCGATTTCGCTGTTCTCACGCCCAAAGGTGAGATTCAAGCCGAGACTTCCAGGCAGATGTTGATTGGGGACTCCTTTGATGCCTGCTTTCACAGGTTCTTCTCATTCTTTTCTTACATTGTAGGAATTTCGTTTCGTTTCTCCATGATCAGGCGATCACAATTTCATACTTTTCTTTTCCTCTTTGCAGCCCACTCGCAAGGGCCAAACGAACAGCGGAGATAATATGGGCTGCGAGACCACGTCCAATGTTGTCAGTGGATGACCTTCGTGAGATTGATCTCTATGCTTTTCAGGTGCGTGAAAAAATATTCTGTTTGGTCGATGTTCCTATCATTCTTTCTCCTTTGCAGGGTCTAATGAAGAATGAAGGAAAACAGCGTTATGGTGATGCATATAGGAAATGGCAAATCGATGCTCCCAACTTTGTCATTGATGGTCACTTTCCAGTCCGAGAACTTTGGGTCCGGGCACAGAATTGTTGGAGCAGGATTTTAAGCTCCCAAGGCTCTTCAATTCTTGTGGTGGCTCACAATGCTGTGAACCAGGCACTTGTTGCCACTGCCGCTGGTATACCAGGAGCTCCTTTTTTCTTTTTTCTTTCTCTCACCTTTTATGTGGTGATTGACAGGATTGGGACCACATTACTTTAGACAACTTTTGCAGAGCAACTGTGGAGTGACCGTGCTTGATTTTACACCACGTTTTAGTGGTGATGGGCCTCCATACACTTGTCTCGACAGACTTAATCAGGTATATTCTATAGTTGCTTCTATTTTCTTTTGCTGATTCCAGTTCTGTAATAGACTCCAAGTCCACCAGTTGCTGCGGGTGGAGGAAGAAAAGCACGGTGCTGCCTTGTTCTTGTTTGCCACGGAGCTACTGAAAGTACTGTTCAGGTAACAGACTTGAGAATCATGCGTGCGTTTTATTTGTTGTTCGTGATTGTGTTCGTCTCTGCAAAACTTGACAGAAAAAATTAAGCTGCGAGGATATGTGACATGGGATTAAAAAGTTGAGAGACTGCGGTAAGCGCTTGTGTTTGAAAAGTGATGCTAATAGATGCGAAAATTGCATTGCGTATGTCTTCTAGTACTAGACTTGATCGAATATTTTTGTGCTTGCAGAAGCGATTTCCATCCTCGGACAAGGAAACCATGAACATGCTGGGAGTTATTCAGGTTTGGTAGTTTTTTACACAAGCTCATGTATTGATAGGATGCACTGTTTGACAGTCACGTAAGACAGCAGAATTACTGCTTGATGTTAGAGCAGGAAACATTTTTTCCGGTCCGCAACCTTGCTCTGTGAGCACGGCAGCTTCAATCGCCGAGGTTTCTTTCATATGCTCTGAAATTCTTTTTCAAGCTAAACGTTTTCTTTTTTTTTTTCCTTTTTCTCGCAGGTTCAAGAGGCTGCTGATTGTCTGGGAGCTGACTGCGTTCCCAGATACGTAGAGGTTCAAACACTACCTGAATTAGACGACATGAATTGGGGAGCTTGGCAGGCAAGTTTTTCCCATTCTCGACTCACTCTTTGTCTTAAACTGTGTATTTTCTCATGGGACATTCCAGGGGAAACTGAAAGAAGAAGTCGCCCATCATGAACGATGGCAGGACTTTCTCCAGCACGAGACCGTCGAGGGAGCCGAAAGCTTGTCACACCTGTGGGAGCGAGCTGGAAACGCCTGGAAGAAACTCACGCTCAGCCTCAAGGATCTGGAAGGCACAGAAAACAGCACGGCTGTGGTGGTGGCTCACGAGACGGTTCTCACGGCTTTGCTCGCCCACTGCCTCGATCTCTCGCAGGCCTTCCTCGGATCCTTTCGATTGGACACCGCTGGAGTGTGCGTGATCGATTTTCCCGATGGATACTCCGGCAAGGGCGTGGTTCGCTGCTGGAACTACACGGCCCATCTCGGGCGATGGGCGGTCCCGGTTACGCGCCCAACGCTGGGAGACGAGGAGTTCTAAGGAGACGCGCGAAAGCAAAGATTTTAAATTTGAAGCTGGTCGGGGGTTCGAAACCCGGCATAAGGGAACAAAATCTAGTCTCCAATTTAGGGTTCTTCGTTTGTTCCATGGCGACGGTGGCAGCGCAGATATCCTCGCGCGGGGCGAATCTCATTGCTGTGATTGCGGACGAGGTGTGTGTCGTCGCAGGCACTGGCGAGAATCCGGGCTGAATGATTTTGGGGTTTTCCAGGACACCGTGACGGGATTCTTGCTGGCAGGAGTAGGGAATGTGGATCTGCGCCGCAAGACGAACTATCTCCTCGTGGATTCCAGTAATGCCCAGCTCCCCTTTGTTTGCTAAGAATCTGTGATCTCTTCCTCCGCAGAGACGACTGTCAAGACGATTGAGGAGACATTCCGGGATTTCACCACCAGGGAGGACATTGCCGTCATCTTGATCTCGCAATACGTGAGTTTCTTCGCAAATCCAATCCTCCAACAACATATCTCTTGCTTGTTCTTGGCAGATCGCAAACATGATTCGCCTCACGATCGACGCCTACAGCAATCCCATACCCGCGATTCTGGAGATCCCGTCCAAGGATCACCCCTACGATCCATCGCAAGACTCCATCTTGTCTCGTGTCAAGCACATGTTCTCCGGCGAGCCCGCGAGCGCTTCCAGACAATAGGAAAGATCTCTTCGCGAATAATAAACCCTAGCTGAGATTTTAGGGTTCTTCGCGGCTATGGATACCAAGCAATGGATCGAGGCTGGGCTGAGGAAATTCCAGGAAGTGAGGAGCCGGCGCCAGCAGCTCCGGAGCGAGGCTGCCGCGGAGGTGATGGTGGATCCTCGCGTCATTCTCACCAGGAAGGCAATCTACGCGCTCGCAATCGGCTGGATGGGCGCCTTGGGGTATCTCTACACGATCAATCGATCCTGGGACAAGGCCGCTGAGAAGTCCGCCGCCGCCGCCGCCGCCGCGAACAGCCGCCAGCGCGATGGGATCTAATCGATCGCTCTTTCTTTCCTCGCGAAAATGCAGGTAGTGTTCTTCCAATTTCTCTCTAGTTTGCTAAGAAAGGGATCCTCTAGAATAAATCCGGCAGCTGGACGATCTAATCTCTAGAATCTCCTCATCGATTGAGCGAGGACAATCTCCTCGACTGGGCTGCGATGATCTGGGCAGTGGAGGGGCTTTGTGAGACGAAGATTTGGAAGCCATCGTCCCAGGCGGGGCTCATCCCATCCGCGAAGAGCTGCCACACGAGAGATCCCGCCGCGGCGCCGCCGGTCCTGGCCGATGCGTAGACAGTGGAGTAGAGTGTGCTGAGGAATCGATCGCGCTGCCCCACGACATAGCCGGGGAGCCGGTCGGATTTGCCAAACTCCGCGAAGAGCACGGGCTTTTGGAGCACCGTCGTGGCATCGTCGATGTGTTCTTGGACCCAGGAGGAGAGGAACTGGAGCTGGGCATCGATGCTCGCTCCCGGAAGCCTGGGAGAAGAAAGATCGTCACTCTCACTTGATCAAGGTGGGATTTTTGTCATACCAGAGATCGGGATAGCTGTGGACAGTGGCAAAATCGATGCTGGGGATTTGGTTGTGCCGCAGGAAATCACTGCCCAGATTGCTACTCCAGCTTCCAGGGCTTGTTCTTGCGGGATCTTTGTAAAAGCCTTCCATTCCAACGTCGACGAGGTGGTTAACGTCGAGAGATTTGATAAAGGATGACATCTCTTTGATCCAGGCCTGGAAAAAAAGTGTTTTTTAGTGATCGAGAGAGTTATAGATGCTTGCCTCGAGGGTGTTGCCGGATGGATCGCTGGGGATTCTTGGCTCGTTCATGAGCTCCCATGCAAAGATTGTTGGGTCGTCGCGGTACGCGATCTTGGTGATGGTGTTCACTCTCGTCACCACTGTCTGCAAAAGAAAATAGAGGATTTTGAGCAATCTTGTTATGTTCTTCCATTTTACTTCCAATGAAAGAAAGCTTTCATTTTTCTATGGAATCCCCGTGACCCTCGAGTCAAGATGAAACAGAGGTCTTAAGTTTAAAGACAAACTTCACTGTATAATCAATCTCAAAATAAGATTGACTATGTGGCTTTGGCTTTTCAAGCGGTTCCTAATCTCTATCACTCTTGAGTTCTTCCCAAACTTCTCCCACCAAGAAAGAAGTAGAGCTTGAAAGCTATTTCCTTGATGGGAGAAGTTTACAAAGATCTCCCTCCTCGCAAAGAAAAAAAACATAACTTTTCGATCGAGCTACTGACCTGGATGTAGTTCCGAAAGTAAGATTTGATGGTGGGCTCGCTGAAGAACGCATCGTCGGAGCTGCAAGCAATGCCTGCTTGCCGAGCCCATTTCACGTACTGGCTCTTCCCTCCCAGCGAATCGTAGTTGTCGCTCAAGCTTAGCAGCAGCCTCACACCCTGACTCCTCGCTTCAGCGATGACAAAGTCGAGCGCCTTCAAAGTCCAGACAAGATCACAAAAACAAAGTGTGAGTTTATACATCTCTAAACAAAGAACTAAGATATGACAATGAGCAAAGACAAAGAGTTTTGTTGTTTCACCTGAAGCGATTGCTCGCTGTAAACTCCGGGGCGGAGCTGGATGGCGTTGTAGCCACCGTCATTGAAAGCCCAAGTTCGTGCCACGGTGAGGCCCAGACTCGAGGCTTGCCGGAGGAAGCCGCTGACTTGATCTCTCGACTCGCAGGCCACTCGGGTCATCCAGTAGGCGTTGAAGCCATTGACGTAGAACAAGCGGCCGTCGAGAGTGAATCGCGTGCCGCTTCGTGTCACGAATCCTCCCCCGATCGGTCGTGGGCTGATCTTCTCTGAGTCGAAGTTGCTACTTTGAGCTAGACTAGAACTAGCTACTGAGCTTCTAAGAGTCGAGACTATCAGAAGAAGTAGAGCAACCTGTGCTCGTGACTGTGATGATCTTGATCTAGCTAAGTGCATTGTCTTGGAAACGCAAGAATCTCAAGGAGGGAGTGGAAGAACTTGGAGTCTTTCACTGTTTTACCAGGCAAGGGCTTGTTAAGAAATGTTACAGGTTTGCTCTTGAGGGAACTTATATAAGTCATGTGTTCTAGGATCTGGCAGCAAAACGGCCCAAACAGTTTCCACAATGCAGGCCAGAAAACCGACACAGACTAACGTGTGTGAGCTCGTTTCACAGTTTTTTAAGATCTTTGGTGTTTCTTCCTCCTGGACTCCGAACAGAACGAAGCCAATGAGATAAAAGAGGAAAACGTTTCTCTGAGCAAAGCTTTGCGGCTCAATGCAGGGGACGAATTGTCAAGGAGGAGTGATCGCCATTTCCTTAAAAAATACTTTTGAATGGGAGTGATTTAAAAGCGTGGGAGAGCGAATTGAGCTCCCCCTCTGTTACATTGCAGTGATCACTCGAGCAAAATTGGTCAAAATCCATCCCCCCTTTGATTCGGTTCGTAACGAACGAACGTGGTGCATGTTACGACCGTTGGCGACCGGGTAAAAGAATATCCCACGCCTTTGCTTGCATTAATATGCTACTCCCAAGGAACAAAGGATTGATTAATCGGAATGAACGTAAACAAAACAAAGCTTGGCTCTTTGCATGCTTCCAAGCGCAAACATCAGACTTTTGTGGCTTTACGACATGGTAACATGATTGCTAAGATTCTTGGGAACAATGTAAAAATTTCATAGAGATAAGTTTTTCTAGGGTTCTACGATGCTTGTTGGGCGTCGTTCTGGAGAACGTGAATTTAGACAGGGAGCTCCTTGACAAGTTTGGCGAGCTCAGTGCACAAGGAGGTATTCTTGGATGGGCTGATCGATTTAATTCTTGATAAGGCCATGCCACTCAAAGCATGGCATTTTCACAATCTCACGGGAACGAGGTGCCATGGCAAGATGATTAAGAGGATTCTTGACGAAGGGTTTCTAGCTGTGGCTCTAGATTTGCTGAACGAGAAGTGTGATCAAGAGACCTTCACAAGTGTGATCCTGGAATGCATAGCTGATAAACCTGGATGGTGGACGGAGAAACTAGCGCAGAAAATGGACACGATGAAGAGTCTAGGATACAAGCGTGAGATGGTCCTGTTTGAGGATTATTTGCTCCTCTATTCAGAACCAGGGCATATCTTCCTTGAAATGGTGAACGAACATCCTAATCTTGCTGCAAAACCAGAGGTTTACCAAAAGGTTTTTGACAGTTCGCCATCCGCTCACTCGGTCTTCAAGGAGGCAAGAGCTAAAGGCGTGGAGCTGGACTCAAAAAGTTTGAGCAATCTGCATTTGAGAGCATCTGATGATATGAGTTTGGTACTGGACATGGTTGAGGAACCAGCAACAGCTTATAAGTTGGCGTTGAACAGTGCTCAAAACTTACATGACGTTGTCTCCATTGTTAGAAAAGCTTGTGAGAAGGGAGTGGTGCTTGATCCAACTGAAAAGAAACTCAAACTTCGTCTTAAGCAGAGAGCGGAAGAGTGGGAAGACTTAAATTGGAGGAACGACGCTGTGGGATGATCCTAAGAATGGAATCCTTCTTTTCCCTAAAGTGCTTAAGCCCAAGAACCAAGAGACAATTCAAAACATAAAAATCAATCTAAAACAAATCCTAAGCGCATCCAGAGAAAGTACATCGCTTCCACATGGGGCAGCAAACGGCTTTCCAGGAAAAGCAACACGGAATGCCTGTGAAGCCGCAGTGAATTCTCTTGTAGCACGGAACTGGGGGTGATGGCGGTGGAGATGGTCGCGGTCGTGGCGGCGGGGGCGGAGATGGTGGTGGTGGAGATGGCGGAGACGGTACCTTCGCTTTGACAGGAAAGTAGACGAAGCCATTTACTCCACATCGACCCAGTGGAAGGCCATGGTTTCCACGCTGCAGCCTCATGTAGCCTTTCTCTCCCCAGCTTGTCCCCGCCGAGTTTTTGATGATCCAATAGTCTTGGCCGTTTTCGGATCCATAGCCGACGATGAGCACTGCTAGATACGGAGTTGCCTGGTCGTCTTTGCACGGGCCCTTGTAAATCCCCTGCATTTTTAGAACTTTGGGCTTGAGCGAGTTTTCCTTCAAAAAAGAATGATTTTTCTCATACCCCTTTGTAGCGAAGGAACTCCGGCGCATTGCCATCGATTAGAGCTGTCACTGGCTGCTTGGCAACCTGCTTGACGATCTCAGTGTCGTCGCTGGAGCTGTAGAAATTGTCGTAATTGTCAATGCCTACGGAGTTGCGGTTCTGGAAGAGCACAACTTTTAGTAAAAAACAATGGAAACACAAGAGCACGCACGCACTTACGTGTTTTCGGCAGGTGCCATTGAATCCTGTGAAGCGGTAATCCGATGCGGTGGAGAGGCCATTCCCTGTGTCGACGAGGTATTCAAATGCGTTCTGGGGAAACCCGCTGTGGCAGCCATCGGTGCCGTAGCTCCGGGAGCAATCCAGCAGCTGCTGCGCCGACAGCTCCACCAACACTCCAGTCGCAATCTTGTTGATTCCCTCGATGGCTTCTGCCGCCGCAAAAGCCCAGCTACCATCTGTATCGTGATATACCACTAAAGTGCGAAAAAAGGATTAAAGATTTATACTCTGGCATCCTTTGCGATCTTTCACAGGTGTGACGGCCCCCAAACGTCTCCAGTCCATGGACTTGGGGGGACCAGAGCCAACGTCGCCAAACATTCTGATGCCTGCATTACCATTCGGATTAGTATCACTTGCGGCATTTGGATCTGCAGCAAGCAGTAATAGGAGGATGGAAATCGAGACCAAGGGATGCAGAGACATTCTTAGGGAGTTTCTTATCTCGAGAGAACGAAGGGTTATATAGCAGGTCACAACACCCCACGAGACTCATGCGGGTGAACACACTGTCCATCACACTAACACATTGATAGAGACTTGGTTGACTTGAACAGATTTACTACTGAGAATGAAGTCAAGGATAGACAACGCACGAGGCTGGCTTAGAAATGGCATGGCAAGTAAACAATTGGGAACCTCTGAAGTGCTTGAATGAATATTGGCGGCTCGTCCAATCCACAGCTTGAATATTTCGCCAACTCGCATCTCTGGAATATCATTTATCAGAACTCCGCGTTTGCAGCCTCGCAATAGAGAAGACATCGAATCTTACACGAAAGCGCTGAGATTTCAACCCAGCCGTACGGAACATGGTCAAATGTGTGATCACCTCCACCTCCATCTGAATGGAAACACCGAGTAAGAACCAAAACAAGAAAACTCTCTCGAGAACCTTAAAGTCGTAGTTGTGAATCTGGATCCAGCGTGTATGAAAAATGAAAAACTTGGGCTGAATCCGCCCATGAGCTGGAAGACGAGCTCCAGGGGCAGCGGTGCTGGCGGCTGTGCATGTGCCAATCCCGAGATATGGATCCCAAATTGTCCTCGTAACCCACCCTGTTCTTCCACGATGATCTCAGTAGCTTTACAATCGCCATGGCGGGATTGATCACTGTCACCCGGATATCGATATGGCCTTTGGAAAAGTTACCTTGGCTAATATCCATACCTATTACTAAAAGTTCCAAAAGGGATGAGGGCGAGGGAGGTCTTGGCTGTGGTGATAGAGAATCAGGAGCTGGACACGGATTTCTGCAGTGCGCTTGGCAAACTCTACTTAGAATTCGAGGAGCTCTTCCCGGACGAGGTAATCAACGTGATTTTGGATAGGGCAATGCCACTGCATGCATGGGGATTCCACAAGGTGACCAACAAGAGATGTCACAGCAGGATGGTGCAGAGGGTTCTTGATGGCGGTTTTATGATGCTGGCTCTAGACATGCTGGACGAAACTTGCGACCAGGAGACGTTTACAAGAGTTCTTGCGCACCCGCACCAATATAATCACAGGGAATACACTGGAGTGCTGAAGCACAAGGTGTCCTCTGCCATGGAAAAGATGAGGAAACTGAATCTGAGGAGGGAGATTCTGGTGTTTGAGAATCTGGTCCATTTGCACTTTGCTCCTGAGGATTTGGAGAGGCTGTTTCGAGAGATGATCAATGAGCATCCTTGTATAACAGCAGAGCTAAGTGTCTACCAGAAAGTTTTCGATTCCTCGCACAAGCTAAGTTTCAAACACTTGGTTGCAAAGGAGGCCAGGGCCAAGGGCGTCAAGCTGGTGGTAAGCTCAAACCTCTTAGAAAGTAGCAGTGGTTATAGTGATGATGATTGGAGGAAGATAATGGGTCTAGTACTTGAGATTGTCGAGGAGCCAGTGCAAGCTTATCAGATCATGCTGAACAAATCCCAGGACGCTGATGTTGTCACGTCTATCATCAGAGAAGCCATCTGCATGGGAATGGCACTGGATGTTACACCCAAGCTGGTCAAGAAGCATTTGTATTTTGATCTCCAGGAAAGGCTGGGGAAGCATTTTCTCGTCACAAACTTAAAGAAGGGGCTGATTAAGCTAAACGACGAGGCACTAGCCAAGAGTTTAGACGATCACAACTCCAGTGCCGGTGTGGTGTTTGAGCTCGCAACAAGAGCAACAAGTCAGGGCTTCCCTCGGGTTTTGGAGGAGATTCTTTGCACCGAGAAGAATCCCGAAGTTGCTCGTTTGATGTTCCAGTTCGAGGCCTTCTGTAACCTGGTGGAGCCAAATGAAAAGACATGCAAGCTTCTGGCTAATAAACTCTTGAAAAAGGATATGGTAATTGAAGCCCAGTTTGTGATAGATACGTGCTGCAGAACTCACCCCAAATCGCTGATTGAGAAAAACTTTGGTGATGAGGAGAATGAGGAAAACTTTGGTGATGAGGAGAGTGACTAGCTTTTAAACATGTTTAAAAGATATGACAGAAAAATACATACATGTTTAAGGAGAGCATCCATATGCAGTACATTTATTTGTTCCACCAGGGGCCGGGACGAAACAAAGCTGCAGCTAATCCTCTTGTAGCACGGAACTGGGGGTGATGGCGGAGAGAGATAGTCGAGGAGAGGGCGGCGGTGGAGATGGCGGTGGTGGTGGAGACGATCATGCAGATGGTTCTCTGATGGGAAGTAGACAATGGCGTTCACCCTGCATCGAACCAGTGGGAGGCAATGGGCTCCATGCTGCAACCTCATGTATTCGCTGTTGTTGGATCTATAGCCGACGATGAGCACTGCTAGATATAGACTTGCCTGGTCGTCTTTGCACGGGCCTTGCATTTTTAGGGTCTCCTTCACAAAAGAAGAAAAGAATGATTTTTCTCATACCCCTTTGTTAGTTAAATTCATCTGTTACGGCCTGAGGATGTCCATGTCATTGCTGGAGCTGTAGATATTGTCATAGTTGTACCAATTCCAAAAGAGATGCTGACATGCAAAGTTTAAAACCATGGAAGTTTTCTCTGCAAGTCTGGTGGCTTAAGGGCACATGCTTACACAACAACCTCTATAAATTTGGACGTTAAAACCATTATTCAGTCGTTGGTCTGGAGGCAAACTTTTAACGACGTATTTCACCAAATGCTATGCAAGTCCATGGTGGGATGGGATCAAATGAACGCTAATTTGAGTTTCTTTTAAACAAGTTTGAAGTTTGGAATTCGTGACATCTAAGGGAATTTAGTCATGTTTAAAGAGAGTAGCTCATTTTAACGCGAAGTGTGGAACGGCAAAATAAAACTGCAGCTAACCCACGGAAGGTCGAGGAGAGGGTGGCGGCAAAGATGACGGTGGTGGTGGTGGCTATGGAGATGGTCGTACCTTCTTTTTGACAGGAAAGTAGACGGAGCCATTTACTCCACATCGACCCAGTGGAAGGCCATGGTTTCCACGCTGCAGCCTCATGTAGCCTTTCTCTCCCCAGCTTGTCCCCGCCGAGTTTTTGATGATCCAATAGTCTTGGCCGTTTTCGGATCCATAGCCGACGATGAGCACTGCTAGATACGGAGTTGCCTGGTCGTCTTTGCACGGGCCCTTGTAAATCCCCTGCATTTTTAGAACTTTGGGCTTGAGCGAGTTTTCCTTCAAAAACGAATGATTTTTCTCATACCCCTTTGTAGCGAAGGAACTCCGGCGCGTTGCCATCGATGAGAGCTGTCACTGGCTGCTTGGCAACCTGCTTGACGATCTCAGTGTCGTCGCTGGAGCCGTAGAAATTGTCGTAATTGTCAATGCTTACGGAGTAGCGGTTCTGGAAGAGCACAACTTTAGTGAAAAACAATGGAAACACAAGAGCACGCACGCACTTACGTGTTTTCGGCAGGTGCCATTGAATCCTGTGAAGCGGTAATCTGATGCGGTGGAGAGGCCATTCCTTGTGTCGTCAAGATATGCAAATGCGTTCTGGGGAAACCCGCTGTGGCAGCCATCGCTGCCGTAGCTGCGGGAGCAATCCAGCAGCTGCTGCGCCGACAGCTCCACCAACACTCCAGTCGCAATCTTGTTGATTCCCTCGATGGCTTCTGCCGCCGCAAAAGCCCAGCTACCATCTGTATCGTGATATACCACTAAAGTGCGAAAAAAGGATTAAAGATTTATACTCTGGCATCCTTTGCGATCTTTCACAGGTGTGACGGCCCCCAAACGTCTCCAGTCCATGGACTTGGGGGGATCAGAGCCAACGTCGCCAAACATTCTGATGCCTGCATTACCATTCGGATTAGTATCACTTGCGGCATTTGCATTTGCAGCAAGCAGTAATAGGAGGATGGAAAGCGAGACCAAGGGATGCAGAGACATTCTTAGGGTGTTTCTTATCTCGAGAGAACGAAGGGTTATATTAGCAGGTCACAACACCCCACGAGACTCATGCGGGTGAACAGTGTTGGTTGACGTGAACAGATTTGCTACTGAGAATGAGTCAAGGATAGACAATGCACGAGGCTGGCTAAGAACTGGCATGGCAAGTAAACAATCTGGCATCCTTTACGATCTTTCACAGTGTGACGGCTCCCAAAGTTCTCCAGTCGATGGATTTGGGAGGATCAGAGCCAACGTGGCCAAACATTCTGATGCGTGCATCACCATCCAGATTACTATCACTGGCGGCATTTGCATTTGCAGCAAGCAGTAGGAGAAACGAAAGCGAGACCAAGAGGCGAGGAGACATTCTTAGAGAGTGGCTTATCTCGTTAAAACGAAGGGTTATTACAGCAGTTACAGCATCCCACGAGACTCATGCGGTCGCACTACTGTCGATCTTATGGCTGGGACAAATAAACGTGCATTGCATGAAACTGAAGACTCTTTGCAAGTTGGCAAAGGATATACAATGCAAATGAGGATCCTTGGCTCAAGACAAAATGGCATCGCAAAAACAAACAGGGGAGAGAGAGAGAGAGAGAGAGAGAATTTAAACTCTACCTCTGAAATGTTTGTACGGCTCCTCGAATCCAGACTTTCAGTCTAGCTTGAGCTCCGCATCTCTGGAATACCATTCATCAGCACTCGCGTACTTGCAATCTTGCAAAAGCTTGCCTGTCGGCATTTGATAGATACGAAAGCGCTGAGATTTCAACCCAGCCGTTCGAACTATGGTCGAATGTGTGATCACCTCCACCTGCATCTGGATCAAACACACCGAGTAAGAACCAAAACACAACAAAAAAATAAGAAAGAAAGAAAAAAAAAACACTCTCGGGTACCTTAAAGTCGTAGTTGTGGATCTCCGGATCCGGATCTCCCACAGAGGCAAAGGCACACCCATAGAACCTATGAAAAACTCGGGCTGAATCCAAGAAGACCGCGGGTGAAAAACGTCCTCCACAATCGCATAGCCAGTAGGCAGACCTCACCTCGGTATCTCGAGATCCGCATGGTAGAAATCCACGCTCTTGCTTGGATTGGTGGTGTTGAGGATGCAAAACATGACGAACCTCAGCGTGTAAGCGTAGTGGTTTCCTTTCCCTTCTAGCTGCTGCTGCTCCACAAGCTCTGGATCCACTGGGATCACCTGTCCATACATCATCTCCATGAACTGGACGGCCGGGCGAGGATGGTGGTAGAGCTGGAAATCCAAGAGGACCAAGTAGTAAACGAGCCCAGCAGCCACGGAGAGGATTCCAATGACCAGGAGCAATCGAAAGAGCTTGGAAACTCGGCCTCGGAGATCTCCCTAAAGTGCCCGGAATCCATGAGCAAGGGCAGCGGTGGAGCTGCCGGCTTTGTGCCAATCCCGAGATATGGATCCCCATTCCCATTCTCTTCGTCGGCCTCGTAACTCTGACCCCGTTCTTCCACGATGCCTTCCAGCCCCTCGCCGCGTCATTCTCGCCATGGCGATCGATGTCCCGGGACGGAAGGTTGATCGGAGCGCAGTAATGCCATATTTCAGGGATTTCGCGCGCTGGAAAGCTACTGCGCGATCGGGCTCGGCCCCGACCTAAGGGCCGATTTCTTAAGGCGATCGCTGTTACCCTCACCTGGAGGAGCTGATGTCGATAGCTCGGCGCTGCTGTTATCGATCGAGGAAGTAGGCGGCAGCGCCGTTGCCATACATGATCCAGCCCAGGCGAGAGCGCATTGCTCCTGGCGCCCATCCATAGGCATTAGGGCTGACACCACTCAACAATTTTATTTTTAGAGAAATGGCGGGAAGTTTTTGAATTTGAATTTAAAACATTAAAACTTTACGCGCGAGACGAGTGTTAGGAGTTCTTCTCGCTCGCCCACTTCTCGTCTGTCCCAGCGGCAAGGCTCGCTAGATTTAAAGTGTAGAGGGCCTGAGCTTCCGGATCCCCGGTTTCCTCGATGGTTTTGCCCAGAGATTCGGTCATCTCCGACACGAGCTCGCTGTTGTCTTGCATCAACACCTCCACCGCGCTCTGGATCGTGCTCTTGCCGCTGCTGCTGGCGCCCTCTAGCATTCGGGAGCTCAGCGTTCGCACGGCTTCGATCGCGTCGTCCAGCCTCTTGAGGTATATGTACGTGATCATGACTTTGAGAATGGTGTAGGAGTTTGGAGGGATGTTGCGGTCTTTCATGTCGTCTATCAAGAACTCGATCATGTCGATACGACCCTGAGAAGAGAATTTAGACTAGAAAAGGTAAACCCGCAAACGAAAGGCAAGATAGCTCACCCGGACTGCCGCAGCACCTATGATTGTGTTAAACGAGTAGATATCCGCCTCTATGCCCGTTCTATCCATTGTCTGGATAACTTCCAGTGCCGATTCTAGCTCGTTTGCAGCACAAAGAACCTGGATGTATCAGCCGAATCAGAATAGAATAGAAGGAAAAACTAAACAGGTTGGCTGCTGACCTTGATGAGCGAATTGTATGTAACCGAATCCGGACTAAGGCCGTTGTCTTGTAGCCGCTTTAAAAGCTCGTTGGCATAAGTTACATCTTTAGACCGCAGGCATCCATAGATCATAATGTTGTACGAGTGAAGATTTGGCTTGAGATTCTTTGCAGACATCCTGGTAAAGAGTTCCTTGGCTTCTGAAAACTGTGAAGGGTTAGACCGACGTATAGAGCAGCCAAACTCTAAAGATGGGACGTGCAAACCTGGTCGAACATAATGCATGAGTACATTGCAGTATTGTATGCAAAAGCGTCCAAGAATGGAGCTCCATCCTCTGCAGAGAAAGCTTCTGCGTTTAATAGCCGCTTGAGAGCAGGACCAAGCATTCCTTCTGATCCTAATCCTCGCATCTAGTTGAAGGATGAAAAGAAGGAACCAATTAGCCGCTATGAACATAAGGTTTTACATACCAGAGCCGTCAGAGACTGACGTGAATGCTGAATGCCAGAGGCCAGCATATCTGCTTCAAGCGCTCCCAGTCTGCTAGTCAAGTCCTCGTGAGACGACTGATCACCCCCTGCATATGGGACGCTAACGCTACCAAAATTGCAAAAAAGGGCCGTGTACGTGCAGATGTCCGGAGGTACACGCGCGGTTTTCATTGTTCTCAGTACACGCAGGGCACGATCTTGTTCATTCTGTTAGAGAAAAAGTAAGGTCAGAGTACTCCTAGTATCTTTCATACCGTCAGTGAGCACGCCTGAAAAATGAAGTTGAACGCATGAGCAGTGGGCCGTTGACTAGGCTTGGCTTTCAGCATTTGTTCCAACAGGTTCTCAGCTTTATCTAGCTCTGAGTTTCTGCAGTAGCATTCCACGATAGCACCATAGATTGCACTATCAGGTTCTATTCCTCTGGACTCCATGTTCTGAACCTGGTAAAATGCAGGGACAATGTCATAACGATTCAGGAAATTCAGAACTGCTGCTTACAAGCTTAAGTCCATATTCTACACCTCTCCCTTTTACAACAGCTCGAATGACAGCGTCGTAAGTGACGATCGTTACAGGTATTTCCATCCGATTCATCTGTAGTAATCAAATAATTAATATGGAGTATCGAAACCAAATTTGCATTACCTTACCTCCGAAAACATCATCTCTGCTAGTTGATACTGACCCGTTTTGCCTGCTGTGCTGATGATTGCGTTGAAAACCTCAGTAACCGCCGGAGGAATACTTTCGGAAAGCTTCATTTCTTCAGCAATATGATCCAGCATCTCTTGCAAAATGATTAGTGCCTCACCAAGATCACTTCCCCGGCAAAGCGATATGATGTAAGTGCGATAAGAGTTAAACGAAGGGGAATAAATACTTTTCAGCTCGATCCACAAGCTCTTTGTCAAACTAAGATCTTGCTTTTTTCCTGCAAGCTGCGAAAAGAGTTACAGCGGTCGAAATTAAGCCAAAATCTATCTCGACTTACCCTGAGAAGTTCAATGTAAGTCTGTTGATTTTTCTCCACCTTTCTACTGGTCATCAACTTGAGACACTTATCTGCATGAATGCTGCTGCCAGCGGATGCGCAACCGTTCAACACACTGTTAAACATGAAGACGTAATCCACACCATCACCCCCAGTCGCAGATTCCAGCATTTCCATGGCCTGAGAGGACCATGAGAACAGTGTAATGACCTTCCAGGCATTAATGAAGCTTTTGATACCTCGTCCAGATTTCCAGCACGGCTCATAGCACCAAGAAGATGAGTGTCGCACCGCTCGTTGGTTTCCATGCCAAGCTCTTTCATGAATCTAATTATCTGCCTCGCTAGCTGGAGAGACTTGTCTCTGTGAGTGATCCCAGGATCAAGAGATGACAAACTTACCTGAAAGTTTCCAGCCAGGGAGCACTGATAGAGAAACTCGTTACAGCTTGTAGCAGTCAGCATCTCATACTTACTTAGATCCGGAAGGAGCTCCATTGCCTTGTCATTCTGCCCGGCCCTGATGGCCTCGACGAGCCGCGACATCAAATTCCAATTTTTGAGCTTCTCAAAGCCATCAATCTGCGACTCCCCATCTCCACACGGTTCTTTTGCTTCATGATCCTCCGCATTGTGTTTCTGAGAATCAGGAACGCCATGCGCGGTCGATTTCGGACCTTCCGGCTTGCTTCCTGGCCGGAAATGTGTGTAAGAAAAAGCAAGATCGCGATCCTAGAGACGAATTTCACCTGGATTGAGGCAGAAACTCCGGCGATTTAGCACTCCAAGCCTCGCCGCGGCCCTCCATCGCAGCAGCATTTCCTCATGAATGACACGATAAACCCTAAACCCGGTGTAGACCTAATTCTTCTAGAGTAAGAATATTTGGTAGCTGGAACCTTTGATGGTACTCGCGATCAAACTTACCTTAGACCTTGGCTTGGAGGACAAAGTAAATTTGATAATATGTCAAGGTAGCGATAGACATCGCGCAACCAACGACTACAGTGATGGCAGCTTGACCTCCCAACAGCCCGCCAATCGCCAGCCGTCCATTTCAAATCAAGCCGTCGATCTCTGACGCATATTCTTATCAGCCTTGGGAATATTTAAACTTTGAAAAAGGGGGAATACTTTGGGGAGAGGCGAGAAGGGGGCGAAGTCTACCCGCATTGAGTGTAGCGCTGTGCGATGAGGATCCATTCCCTTCTCCTCGCCGCTCTCGCCGCCTGGATTTCGATCTACGCCACTAGGGCAGCGGCGAAAACGTTCAACATCACGAAGGAGCTCGAGGGTCACCCCAATTTCTCGGAATTCAACGATGCGCTCACGGAATCCGGCCTCGCGCGCAGCATCAACGCGCGGCGATCCATCACGGTGTGCGTCCTCACGAATTCGCAGATGAAGAGCTTGAAGGCGACCTTGGGCAATGGCTCGACGGACATCAAGCGCGTGGCGGCCTTCATCCGCCCGCTGATTCTCCTCACATTCATCGATCCATCCAACCCTCACACCGCGCGGAGCATCAACGGCAGCCAGCAAGTGAGCTCCATGTACCAGGCCGCCGGGACTGCCATCTCCGACCAAGGCATCGCCAATCTCACGCGGACCAAGAAGGGCAGTGGGCTCGAAATCGTGACCGCCGGTGGCTCCAACACGACCATCACAAAGGCCGTCAGGACCATTGGATTCGACCTCAGCATTGTCCAGGTCAGCAACTACGTGGCTCCGGATGGTGTCGTGGAGGCTGAGGATAGGCCGGTGGTTCCTGACGGGGCGCTCGCGCCTGCCGTGGCGGCCAAAGCCCCGCCGCCCCCAGTCTCCACCGACGAGGATTCCTCCTCCACGGACGATGAGAACGTGGACAGCCCTCCATCTCTAGCCAATCGGCTGAGCTCCACCGCGATTTGGGGCGCATTGGGCGCCTTGGGTTGCGCAATCGTGATCGTTCTCTAGTTTAGGGTTAGATCGGTTGGGCTCCATTGTCGCTTAGATCCAGTGTGTGTGTGTCTGTGTGTGTAAAAGATTGCATTTGAAACTTGTACGAATTTGTACGAACTTCGGTGCGTGTACGATATTGTAAAACCCTGGCCCAAAACATCGGTGTACGGTAGCGCCACTTAAGAGCCCTAAACCCTGGAAGCGATGAGACCTTCTTGTTGCGTGTTGGAGCGGCCATTCCTGGGTGCCTTGGCGGGCGGGAGCGGCAGCGGCACCAAGATTCACAAATTCGAGGTCGCATGTAAGCCCCGATCGTGAGGGATTTGCAGGGAGTGTAGGATTTCGCTGTGGATTTTCTAGCCGCTGTGCTCTAGGGCTCATCGTGACTAATGCGTCGTGCTCTTGCAGCGGAGATTTAGGTGCTGCCTCGGCGCCATGCAGGACAATGCGGCTGCTCCAGCGCTGGTAAATTGGCTTTGCTGCGTCTTGTGATTTCTTACGGTGCACTCCATCAATTTTTGTCTTACAGGAGATTAGATTCGACACTATCAGGCAGGAGCTCTCAAAGATAGCAAGGGAGTCTTTTCAGACTACTCTTGGGGAATGGGGAAACGTGGAGCCTGCCGTCGCCGTGTGTGCGAATCCAAACTTTGGAGACTACCAAATGTAATGATCGAGCTTTCTTTTCTTTCTCTTTCTTAAGAATTTCATTACAGCAACAACGCAATGGGGATATGGTCCACCATCAAAGGCAAAGAAACGGAGTTTAGGAATCCAAGAGAGATTGCTCAGGTGACCATCTTGTGACGCGTTCCTTCGGCTGTCATTCATGCTTTGCGTTTAATCTTTTCAGAGCATTACGAGAAACTTCCCTCAAACTGGATTTGTGGAGACAACTAGCGTCGCTGGACCTGGTTTCATAAATGTCAAGCTCTCATCTGTCTACATTGCGAAGGTAAGACAGTGTTCATTATCTTTTTTTGTTAACTGTGCTTTTGTAGAGATTGAACGAGCTGTTGCTTCATGGGATTGATACTTGGGCACCAGTGTTGCCTGTGAAAAGAGCGATCGTGGATTTCTCGTCACCGAACATAGCAAAAGAGATGCATGTTGGGCATCTGCGCTCGACGATCATTGGAGATTGCCTTGCAAACATGATCGAGTACTGCAAAGTAGAGGTTCTTCGGCGAAATCATGTTGGTGACTGGGGAACTCAGGTACTGTGTTCTGGTATTTGTTGTTGTGACTAAAGTATTTATACGTTTTTGTGTATGTAGTTTGGAATGCTGATAGAATACCTCTTTGAAATGTTTCCGAATTGGGAGGACATTGGAGATCAAGCAATTGGAGATTTACAGGTTTTTTCCTTAGTTTATACCAGCACATTGTTTGATACTGTGCTTCGCAGGCGTTCTACAAGGAATCTAAAGTGAGATTCGACGCTGACGAGGAGTTTAAGGCGAAGGCACAGCAAGCCGTGGTCAAGCTGCAGGTAGAATATGCACGCTTCATTTGATTGTTTTTGACGTTGCCCACGTCTTCAGAGTGGTGATGCCAAGTATCGTGCTGCGTGGAAGATACTTTGCAACATTAGCAGGAACGAGTTCCAGCAAGTCTATGACAGATTGAAAGTTTCCCTGGAGGAAAAGGTTTGAACCTTTTGAGTTTTGTGCGGCAACGTTAAACTTCTTGGCACAGGGCGAGAGTTTCTACAACCCTTACATTCCCGATGCGATTCAAATTCTCCGTGACAAGGGAATTCTGGAAGAAAGCGATGGCGCAACAGTTATTTTCGTTGATGGGCACAAGATACCGCTTATTGCAATCAAGCGGGATGGGGGCTTCAATTATGCCAGCACAGATTTGGCAGCGTTGTGGTACGTGCATCCAGATATTTGGTTTCATGTTGTTTTCCCACATTTTCTTTTTTCTTTCAATTCAGGTATCGGCTGAACGTAGAGAAGGTGGAATGGATAATATATGTTACTGACGTTGGACAACACCAACATTTTGACATGTTCTTTAAGGTTTGGTGTGCTTCTTATTTTGTTATCAAGGCTGAACAATTTCAAATTAGGCTGCCAAGCGAGCAGAGTGGCTTCCCAAAGAGGGCTATCCTCGAACTCAACATGTTGGTTTTGGTTTGGTCTTAGGCACAGATGGAAAGCGATTTCGAACCAGACAAGGTACCGGTCTTGTGCGGCTTGTGGACTTGTTGGATGAAGCCAAGTCTCGAAGCAAAACTGCTCTGATTGAGCGCGGTAAAGCTAACTCTTCCTCTCTTGTCTTTCTTTCTTTCCTTAACTTTTTAATCTCCTTGTTTTTACAGGAAGAGACGACGAATGGAGTCCAGAGGACCTGGATGCTGCTGCGGAATCAGTGGGCTACGGAGCAGTCAAGTAAAAATTTGTGCTGTTTTTTTTTCCTTTCAGAACGTCACCGTGGGTTGCACAGATATGCCGACTTGAAAAACAATCGGGAAACCAACTATACGTTTAGCTTTGAGCAGATGCTGGATGTTAGAGTAAGTTGGATGTTTGTCTCCATCATTTATCTTCTGTAATCCTTTTAACAGGGCAACACCGCGGTGTACCTTCTGTACGCGTACGCCCGAATTCGCTCCATTATCAGAAAGTCGGGGAAAAGCATCGATGAGCTCAAAGAGGTTTGCGAGTGTCTCAATCTTTCTAAGCTGTATGCGTTTTTTTTTTTTTTTTATCTTTTTCCAGAATGGTGCGATTGTACTGACTCATCCAGACGAGAGAGCTCTCGGTCTCTTCCTCATCCAATTCTCCGAAGTCGTCGAGGACGCTGTCACACGGCTCCTTCCAAACACGCTGTGCGAGTACCTGTACAACCTCTCGGAGAACTTCACGAGGTTTTACACGAGCTGCAAGGTGGGAAGAAATCAATGGTTTGATCATCGAAGCTCATGGTTGTGTTTCGTGTAGGTGAATGGGAGCCCCGAAGAGACGAGTAGATTGCTGCTGTGTGAAGCGACTGCCATTGTCATGAAGCAGTGCTTCAAGCTCCTCGGGATCACTCCATTGGAACGTCTATGATGATTCGGTATATTCGATTTTTGATTCGAACGAGTTTTGTTTAACCTCAAAGTAAAAAGATTATGTTACTGTTAAACATTTTGTCATTGTTCTTTAACCCTTATTTGCCCTAAAGTGGAAATGGGGAGTTTGGCATTTCGCGTGGCGCTGGCGCCGCCTCTCGTCGGTCGATCATCGAGGCACGCGAGGATTTCAGGGGCGCGCTATCGATTGTCACGCTGCTGCTTCTCCTCGCAATCGGCTATGGCTAGCGCCGCGCTGGAGATTGAGCTGGTAAGCAAAACGAAAATCGTAGAAGAGCTATAGAAATTTCTTTCCAGATTCCTTGCTTGAAGGACAATTATGCGTATTTGCTGCGTGATGCGAGCTCCGGCGCGATTGGAGTGGTGGATCCATCGACGGCCCAGCCTGTGATTGAAGCTCTCGAGCGGCGGGGCCTCAAGCTCACGCACATTATAAACACGCACCATCACTGGGATCACACAGGTGGTAATGCCGATCTTAAGAAACGCTATGGTGCACAGGCACGAGAATTTTTCTTTTTCTTTCTCTTGTCCTCTTTTCTTTTGCGAAGAACTAAACTATACTTGGTTGGTCGTGTAGATTGTTGCTCCTCCTGGCGATGGAATCCCCGGCATTGACGTTCCATTAAAAGATGGAGATACGTGGATGCTTGGAGAGCATGCCATGAAAGTTATTGGAACTCCTGGTCACACACGGGGTAGCTCTTTCTCTGCTTAGTTTCACAAGTTTTGTTTCATGATTCTTATATCTGGAGATTGCGTTTCAGGTCACGTCAGTTACTATTTCGCGGATTCGAGAGCTGTGTTTACTGGTGACACGCTCTTTTCAATCGGCTGTGGAAGACTATTTGAAGGTTCTGCTCAACAGGTGGAGCTTTGAATTTAGCTTATTGACACGTATTTTTTTTACAACTTTTTCTTCTTCATAGATGTGGTCCTCTCTTTCAAAGCTCGCGGCTTTACCGGATGAAACTCGGGTCTTTTGTGGTCATGAGTATACCTTGGTATGGACAAATCGTTTTTTCTCTATTAAGGTGGTTCATTTCTCTTCACGGTTGCTTCTTACAGTCGAACGCGAAGTTCGCAATGACGATTGAACCGAACAACCCGGCCTTAAATTCGCATTTTGAGAAAGTCAAGCAGCTCCGAGACAGCGGCCTTGCCACGGTACTGCTTAGGAAAACAAGTACTTTCAGTGACGACTGCTTGGTTTGTATGTGTAGATACCGTCCTCAGTGGGAGAAGAAAAGAAGTTTAATCCATTTCTGAGGCCAGCTAGTCGGGAGATCCGGAGGAGCTTGAACCTCTCCGATGATGCTAGTGATAGCGATGTCTTCACAGCCGTGAGGAAAGCCAAAGATAGAGCCTAATACGTAAGGAATACGCTGGCTAAGAGATCTTACATCAGCTAGCTATAGAGAAGCGAGGTAAGAGTTGATGAAGTCCCATCTTTAGAGATCACAAGTTTATTTTTTTACAGTAAGAACAGTAGCTTCCTTCGACTCAGTGCTTGAGATCATTGAGCCCCTCATCGCGCATTCGGATCATCACCACTTTCTGGTTTCCTAGAGACAGCGAGAACAGCGCCTTGGCACAAACGTCCCTCATCTTCTTCCAGGCCGAGAGAAATCCAATCCTTACGCCTGGACGCTTGATCCTCCACGCTCTCATTTTCCTCCGGTGAGGCCTGCTCTTCATCCTGGATCCTCCCTTTGCTGCTTGCTGCTGCTGTTGCTGCTTTCCAGAACACTTGTCAGTGCCATCGATTCTGCTGTAGCTCCTCGCCGATTGCCTCGTCTTCAATCTCCTGTAAGCAACAGGGAGAAGTCCAGTATAGCTCTCCATTTCTTTACTGTTCGCCTCTACAGATCTAGTGGAAGAATTCGAGAAAAGAGGAGGAGATCTTTTCCTTTCTTGCCAAAGTCGCGCTTTCTCTTTGCGAAGAATTAAGTGGCGAGGAAAGCAAAGCAAACTCCTTTTGCTGCTACGAGAGGAAAATTGCGCGAAACAAGACGAAATCTTCAAAGTCGTTCCTGCTGGCCAGTGAAGTCTGACTCGAGAAAAATAAAAATAAAAATAAAAAAACAAAAAAGGAAGAAGAAAAGAAATGATAGAACAAAACCACTTGCAAGCGAGAATGAGTCTACACTCGGGCAGCTTGGAGGAGTTCAGTTCTTCATGGTTTATGTACAGGGCCCATGAAAACCATCTTTTTCTCGCACCAAATTCGTGTCAGATTCGTTCCCCTGCGTGTTGCGAAAAGAGAAAAAACTTCGAATAAATCGTCAAAAGGCCAGGCTTTGGAATGAAGTGACAATTATTTTTTCTTTCCTTTAGGTAGGAGGTTCCAAGTTCCCACCGACGACAAAATTGCCTTCCAGAACGCTTTGACCGGAATGCCAAGATTTGAATGCAAAGCATATACCAAAAATCCGCATATTTACAGAATATGCTTTTTTCGCTTAGCGAGCTAAACTAAACCAAAAGTTAAGTGGGAAACACTTTCACCTTGCTTCCACGATGGAGTTCTCTTCCTGGTAGCTCAAAGGCGCTTGCGAGGCTTGCGAGCTAAAAACGTATGAGGTGTTGGCGCTGCTGCTGCTGGGCTGATCGACGCTATCGACGCTGCGGCTTCGATCCTTTCCACCGGAGTCCGAGAAGAATCCCGGGGCCGCGTCCTTGAGAGCGGAGTAGCCTGGGCGGAGGGAGCTCACGTCCACCGGGGACGTCCCGACGAGCATCGCTACGACGTGAGACATCGCCGGACGCGAGGAAGCCACGGCGTGGCTGCACAAGAGGGCCACCTTGATCACTCTCGCCGCTTCCTCTTGAGAAACGTCTGTGAGCTCTTTGTCTACCATGTCCATTTCCTGCTTCCTCTCGTACAAGTTCCATGCCTGTTTGGAAACAACTTAAAAGATCAAACCGATGTTTTCCTCGTTTTGGCTTACCCATTCAAGCAAGTAGACCATGTCTGCTGGCAAGCTTGTGTCCAAGTTGCTCCTCCCGCTCACGATTTCCAGAGCCAGGACTCCGAAGCTGTAGACATCTGCTTTCTCTGTAAGTTGGCCCCTCATTGCGTATTCAGGAGAAAGGTAGCCTCTGGAAAACAAAAACAAGAGTTAGCAGACTCGATGGAACTTACATCCTCTTACGCACATTGTGCCGGCAACTCGAGTGCTAACGTGAGTTTCGTGATCTTGGAACAGCTTTGCCAAGCCAAAGTCTGCAATCTTTGGAGTCATGTTTCTGTCCAGGAGAACATTGTGGGCTTTGATGTCCCGGTGTACGATCTTGGGCTTTGAATCCTCGTGCAAGTATGAGAGTCCTCGAGCAATCCCCAGACAAATGCTGAACCGTGTTGGCCAGTTAAGAAGATCGGGCTTTGTGCGCCTTGAAGCTGGATCAAGAGAATCAGTTCATCAAACTCGATAAGCATTTTGAAACAGCTTACACAGCAAGACGTGGTGAAGGCTGTTGTTCTCCAAAAACTCATAGACCAAGAGCCTGTGATCGCCATCAATGCAGCACCCGTGCAACTTCACCAGGTTTCTATGTTGCACAGACGAGATAACTGTCACCTCGTTCAGGAACTCGCGAGAGCCTTGCTGAGATTTGGACGAAAGCTCCTTGATTGCAACCACTGTGCCATTAGGCAATACACCCTTGTAGACTGCGCCAAAACCTCCCTGTCCCAGCTTGTTTTCCGAGGAGAAATTCCGTGCTGCGTTCTTTAACTCATTGTATGTGAAAAGGTCCGGCTTGCCTTCGAGATGCTTCAAATCTGCAACAAAAGCTTGAGTATTTTGCCACAAGGCGTTTTAAAATGTACGTACCCTCGTCTTCCAATAAAGCTTTAAGCCGTCTCTGCTGTCGCTTCACTATCAGAAACACAGCAAAGAGAATAACGAAAAGAACGGCCGCTCCTATCCCTACGCCCATAGCGACAGCTTTCGAACTCTTTGATTTGGATCCTGGTGCTTCCAGACCAGCAGTGCTAAAGACTGGAACATAAAAAATCCAACTTATTCGAGCCTGGAAAGTAGACAAAAACAATTAAGTGCGTACCTGGTGTCACCCGAATTGCAGCCACCAGAGGACCGTAGCAACAGGTACCTTTACCCCTCCATACAAAGTGCATATCGAGAACATTATTCGTCACCTCGACATTTCTGAAGGTTCTCACTAGAGCTCTGGAGGAACCACCAGCTTCATTTTGTATGTTAAAGTCCTTCACCCTTTGCGTTCCCTGCAAGAGTGTGTGTGAATAAGAAAAACGCCTACCATAAGAGATAACAGAATTACCTGAAGATAAATATCAAACAATCTCCTAGTTATACCGAGCCAAGTGGTGCTGTTGTCCAGCTGAATCTCCGCAAAATGGAACTCCAGAGTGTATGCACCATTTACCATCCCAAGGCCTATGTATCTTAGCGAGCTGGGAGCACTTCTTGAAGTTTGGTAGAGCCCCCGATCAACTGTCCCCAGCACCGGCACAGTGGTGTTCTCAAAAGCCCTCACAAAGCCATCCGAATAGCCTGTACTGCCTACTACCCATGCTTGATCGTTTGAAGTAAACGTTCCCATAGTAAACATTGCTGTATCCTCGCTAAACATCGTCCCTGAAGACGATGTTATTTGTGGACCTCCACAATTGATAGCAAATTGATAACCTATATCCATTTTAATCAGAGAACGAAAAGCGAAAAGCTTTCTAGCTTACTTCGTCCATCTCTCACTCTGCTGCAGTTTGCTCTCGACTGCAGACAATTTGAAGCTGCTGCTCTAATGCTGCACGCAAATGTGAAAATCACATGATGTTCTCAGGAAAATAGAATACTTCAAAACATACTCTGGATTAAGATTAAATTGGTTCCATATGGTGTTCCTAAAATCAACAAAAAATGCAAATCAGAAAAATGAATGTGAAAATGTTAGTGACGTACGCTTGAGCGATTCTACTTATCCAGCTTGGCATGGGTCCAGACAGTTCGTTAAACGAGACATCCCTGCAATAAAATGTCAACCAACTAGAATAAATAAGCTGAAGAAAAACGCAGTACAGGCGCTGGAGACTTCTTGATGCAAGTTGAGAAGGGAGCGGTCCAGTGAGGCGGTTGCTTCCAAGGAGACTTTACAACAAAATGACAAATTCAGCCGACATACAAGTCACAAGAAAAAAAAACCAAAATCGTACAGATTTTGTAGAGAAGGAAACGCCCACAAGGATGACGGGATGACGCCGGTCAAATTATTGAAGCTCAGGTCTCTGGGAAATATTAAACGTGTAAGCTAGTTTCTGAAACTAGATCGTAGTTCTTACAGGTGTGCCAATGTACTTAGATTTCCAAGATCAGGAATGGAACCAGACAACTCGCAGTTTCGCAACATCCTGAAGATTAAACAGAAAGTTTAAAACTAACAAAATCAGGGAAAACTCACAGCTTGTTTATCCCGCTCAACATGTTGAGACTCGATGGAATTGCACCTCCTGATGTTATGTCTCCCAGGTCTCTAAAGATTGAACACAAGAACATAACTGTCAGTCATAACGCAAGAACAATACTTCACTCACAATGTCTTTATGTTGCGAAGGTTTCCTAAACTGGAGGGAATCGGTCCCTGGAAATTATTCCCATGCATTTTCCTGCAACACGTTTCTTAACATTTACATCTCACGGATCACGGCTCAGCTTACAAATCTTGAAGAGCGACCAGTCTTCCAATGAACTCCGGAAATGTCCCATTGAAATTGTTTCCAGCCATCCACCTGGCTTCCAGCCAACTGTAAGAGAAGGAAAAACGTGGAAAGCTTACAGTATTACAGAATTTCAAGGCTTGTCAGATTTCCAAATTCTTCGGGTAGCTCCCCGCCTAGGTTGCACGCATCCATGTATCTGAAACAGCCCCACGATTCATTTTTTCCGAAGAAAGAAGAAGACGAAAAAAAAACAACGCTTTAAAAGCTTACATTTTGCGCAAAGACTGTAAGTTTCCAATCTCCCTTGGTAGTGTTCCGGAGAAATCATTCGATCCAAAACCTCTGAGAAACAGAGGAATAAGTGAGAAGAGACTAGGCCCACGTACCGACTCAATTTCTTACATGCTGACCAGATTTGTAAGCCGCCCCAAGCTAGATGGCAATGGTCCGCTCAACTTGTTAATTCCCACCGTCCTATACGAGCAAAAAAGTAAGCAGGATCAACTGAACCGCCTTAGAGCTGAGACAGAATTCGCCTACAGATACTGCAAGTTGGATAGCGAGCCAATTTCGTCCGGCAGCCGTCCCGTGAGCACGTTTTGTGCCAAGTTCCTGAAAGCCCCAAAGGAATGATGCATTGAACGATTACCGGAATCAAACTTACAAGTCGTTCAGTTGGGGGAAATTCCCAATCTCAGGAGGGATCTGTCCAGCTGCGTTCATGCTCACCACCACTCTGAAAACGAGAAAACAAAGAGCAAAACGAGTTAAGAAGAAAGCCGAAAGGTCTCTTACATCCTGGTGACATGACAGAGCGAGGAGTTTCCCCTGCCGCAGTTGCACTCGATTCCAGTGATCGGGTTGTTGAAAGAATTTGCGGTGGCTGTGTTGTTCCATCCGTTCAAGCCGCTGCAAGGGTCCACGCTAAAGTTCCAGAACTTTGAAATGCGCAAACTATCTGCGAGGATTCTCAGAGCCGCCACTGTAGACAAGCACGACATAGAGAGTGAGATATCAGTTCTACTAAGACTCGAAATGAATCTTACACTCGTCAGGATCTGTTGTTGTTGTTGCTTGTGCTGCTGCTCGACCATGGAAGGCAATGAAGAAAAGTAGCACCCAAAGCGCTGCTGCGCCAAGAGAAACCCCCATAGAGCTAGAAGAGATAGAAAAAACACATTTTGATCAACAGTGGGATGGGATGAGATCGTCTCCGTACTATAAGTAGCGAAAAATGACGAATTCGGTCAACTGGGCTGGCACCGAGTATGAAAACGGTGGCTGGCATAAAAAAGAAAAAGGTGCGCTACTTGCACTCGTAGCACAAAATTGACCGAAAGCACAAGTGCTTACTGTTCATCGTTTTGTCGGAGCTTCTTTCTGGCCTCATCTTTCCTTTCCCCGTCTGGAAGAGCTGCAGCCGCTTCGCGACGCTCTCTTTTTAAGCCCTTCATTTTCTTCAGCGCGATCTCTCCAACCTGTAAATAGTCTCGTTTCACGTCCGTGGCAAAGAGATGCACGGCATCGTACCTCCTGTTTAGGCATGTAGATCCTTCCAACTTTGCCGTCCATCATGTCGGAGCTTACGTTTTTAATCTAGCAACACACACAGTAAAGGGATCAGACGCGACTATTTCCACAAGTGATAAAGCGACAGTACCTTCTTCTGTGGTGCCTTTGAAACGGTTCTCATAGCCTCCTTTCTTAACTCCTCGCCAGGAGTTTGATTTCGTCGAAACACCATGTCTAACGATGGACCGACATCTACGAGCACAATCTGTGGAACCTTGGTACCCGATTTCATCAAACGTATGGCGCAGTGTCTAAACAACACCTGCTTGATTCCTGTCGTGAGTACCATGGATAGAATGAAAGAAAAAATAGATAGAAATCACCTTAGTTGCTGTAGCAACACAAACAAACACACGATCCAGACCAGCAAGATTGATCCTGTCCACCTCCTGCAGAAACAAAAGACAAAAAAACCAAGTTAGCAAGGTAGTGACTTGGAAAGGATCATACCTCTCCCCTAAAGAAATCTAGCATCATCTCCTTGAACTGCCTGCATTTCTCATCCGACTCAAATGCTTCACCGATGAAGGCAAAGCACGGTTTAGATCCAACTTGTGGAGAGAACTTTCGAGCACCTCCATGATCTTTGACCGATTTATACCGCTCAACTCCAAGCTCCATGAAATCATAGACATGGTTGTCATAGAACCTCCCAAACACGATGTTGTTTGGCCGTTTCTTCGAGTGAGATCCAAACTGCAGCAAAAATTCACGTCAGGAGAGCTCGATCGAGAAGGGAAAAAAAGAAAGAAAGAAAGGAATGCTCACCACTACCAAGCTGCAATCTGTTTTCTTGGAGAAGAATTCCAGAGGAGCAGCGCCCGCTGGCTCGAAAGGCCGGATGTTCTCGTTTTTCCGGGTCCAATGCACGGCATTGCCGCCGTCCTTCTTGATGTGGTGTAGATCGCTAAGAACTCCCTTCACAACCGCTGAGGTCGAGGTGCCGTGGAGCAAGAGCGCCTTCTTTACATTCTCCTTCTGCGGCGACGGAATCAGACCTATGGATCGGCGATGGAGAAACAGAACTTACAATCTTTGGAGCGCGCTTCTCCAGCACCCGCCTCGCTTGCTTCGTCTTGGGCTTCACAACGCGCAGCATCTTCTCAAGAACCCTAGCAAAATATTTAGGGTTTATCAAAACATGGACAAGGCGCTATGGCTGTGCGCGGGAGCGGTGTTTGGATCCGTCGCGTGCATCGCTGTGAATCGCTACTGGGATTCCTTTTCCGATCCGAAATCAAGGTGTGTACGCGGTTTTTCTGGACTGGTCGGATGATTTTGGCAGAGAATGGATTTTCTTTCGGCGAGAGACGAAGGTTACAGTAGCATTGGACACAAGCAAAGGTATGTCATCCTTCTTTAGCTCTTTTTTCTCTTCACAGAAGAACTTTCATTGCGCAGTCGATGACATTCTTCCTGATTTAAGTGATGAGATTCTAGTCGAGCAATTTACACGGTATGTTCCACGCTGCTTTTTTTTTTTTTCCCATTGTTTGGGACTAGGAAGGAACTTCTCTCTCGTCCAGGAATGTCCAATTTTTTGGCTTGGAAGGACAGAAAAGAGTCCAAGCTTCGTTCGTGATCGTCGTTGGACTTGGAGGAGTGGGCAGCCATGCCGCCGCGATGCTCCTCCGGTCTGGAGTTGGAAAACTTCGCTTGATCGATTTTGATCAGGTTGGTTTCCTTCCATCGTTTTTTTGGTTTTTCCTCCTTTCATTCAGTGTGAGAATGCTTTGTTACTCGCGCAGGTCTCTTTGTCTTCGCTTAATCGCCATGCTGTGGCGACGAGAGACGATGTTGGGACTCCTAAAGCAGTTTGTCTAAAGGAACATTTTTCTCGCATTTATCCTGAATGCGTTATTGAGGCTTGCAGCGAGCTTTTTGACGAGTCGTCGGCGGAGGATTTACTTTCGGGGTCACCAGATTTTGTTTTAGACTGCATTGACAACATCGACACTAAGGTGAGATGTTTCTACTCTAACTTTGCAACTTATATCATGAGTTCGTGGCGCAGGTTTTTTTGATCGCTACGTGTAAGAAAAAATCGCTTCGAGTTTTGTCCGCGACGGGTGCTGGGGCCAGAGCTGACCCGACTCGTGTTCGTATTGCGGACATTTGTGAATCATCGATCGATCCTCTTTCTCGCGCGGTATGCTCGTCTAAATTTCTTCTTCTTCCTCTTAGAATAAATACTAGGTGAGGCATCGCTTAAGACGCTTGCATGGCATAGAAAGTGGAGTTCCGGTGGTGTTTTCCATGGAGAGGCCGAAAGCAAAGCTGCTACCT
The DNA here is from genome assembly GCF_000143415.4 of Selaginella moellendorffii. Lineage (NCBI taxonomy): Eukaryota > Viridiplantae > Streptophyta > Lycopodiopsida > Selaginellales > Selaginellaceae > Selaginella > Selaginella moellendorffii. The sequence goes on from NW_003314318.1 coordinate 644,480, forward strand.
GTGAATGGCGTCGATGGACAGGAAGGAAATCCTTCAGATTATCAAGTAAGTAGTTAGTGGTAAGTAGCTTGTATGCTATGTGAATATCGAGCTGACGATGAGCAGATAGTTCCAGGTTTTCGAGTTCGAATAATTCCCGTGCTCGGAACAATCCCAGCCATTTTTGGCCAAGTCATGGCCTCTTACACAATTGCGAAGCTTGCAGGGCTTCAAGTTGAAACAGAGCCCGTGGTTAATCTAGACGTGGAGCACTATGCTGTTCTTCATCGACGTCTGATTGAACGGGAAGAGCTGCTTTATGGAACAGCCGACGCTGTTGAGGTGAGCAGTTTCATGGCTTCTTGGCGCTGTTTCCTCCAAAGCTTGCATTTGAAGGTGGACAAGGAGGAAGTTGCCTATGTTGTCCGAGAGCTATGGCGTGGTAAAAGCGCAAGGAACCAGGATTCTCACGATGTTGGCAGAGGGATGTGGCGATCGGTGAATAAACTGACACTAACGAGGTTTGCATTTCGGTTCCAGTCTTACAGTTCCTTCAGCTCTTTGTGCAGATGGGATCACAAACAGCCTCCCAGTGTTTCGAACTTAATCCTGCTCACATTTCAAGAGGTACGGCGAAACTCGAGAGATTTTCTTTCTTTATTCATGTTTGTCCTTGCCTCAGGCCGAAAAACATGAGGCTTCAAGCGTTGAAGAAATCAAAGAGCAGGAACCAGCTTTCTACGCTATGGTGACAGAAACCCTTAATTGTGGAAAGAAAGAGTTTTAAAGGCAAAGCTGGCATTCTTTTTCTCGTGATGGAGAAACCTTCATTTATAGTAAATTTAAGGTGGAAAACTCAACTCTAGAAAATAAATTAGCATGCAGAAGTTTAAACCTTGCAAAAAAACAATTCCTCTAGTCCTTGCATGGCAATACTCTTTGACCCCATAGCTTCCATTTCTGTAGGAGAAAGTACATTAGAACTCATGAACTTCATAGATGACTGAACCTGGCTCAAAACTATCATTGTTTGCAGAGGAATGGCAAAGATCTACCTGAGAGGAGGGTCTGCAAGCGAAAGCAGACGACTCAGATGGACGAGGAAACTCTGGTATGAGTTTTTGGTAATTGCCTGCAAATGTTAGTTGGCTTACCTACTTTGAGCAGGACATATGTGAGGCATGATTGGGCTTGGAGTCATGTCCTCCATGTCACTCTCGAGCATTTGAAACTTCACCTTGTACTGAGGAAGATCTGGCAGTATCAACAGATCTTCATGCTCCCCTGTGGTCTTATTCACTTTCCTCCATGTATGGTAGTCAAAGCGAGCACAGTTGGCCTCTGATGTGACAAAATACAACCCTGCGACCTGTATCTGGTTTCGGTGAAGGGTACTTACCAGCATATAAACTGGGTGCCACACGACCAGGTCCTTCTTTGCCAAAGTTGAATGGAGGAGGTACGCAACTTTCCGCTTGAAGTCAATATACAAACTGTGGATGGCCGCCTCCGTTTGCAACCTCGGCCAGAAATAAGCTGACTTGGCTCGTTCCCTGGTATATTCCTCCACCTTGGCTGTCAGGTCCGTAAAATCCGAGTAGAAACAGACGTGAAGATCCTCCTCCTCATCGACCACCAGGTTTTGGACGGTGTTTGAAGCTCGAGCACGCTGGGTCCAAGGCACAATCTGCTCACAGTCCGTGAGGAACTTCGGAAACGTGAGGTGCATCAACAATTCCATGATTTCTCCTCGAAAGCCCCTGACTCGTCCCACCTCTCTATAGGAGATAACCATGCGGCGCCAGTGCTGGACGTCAAGTCTCAGAAGCAGCTGCTCCTTTATAAAGGTCGAACCAATCACCATGCAGTTTTTAATCGATTCTTCACCCCTATCTAAGTGGATGATCTTGTGGGATTTGCCTGTGCACCGTCCGACTAGGGTGAACATGTCAAGTAGATTTTTCTGGCTAGAGATCTCATCCTTTAAGCTGTGCAGAATAGAAGAAAACTGCCATCGTTTTACAAATACAAGCCTTGGAATGTAGCCAACATAATAAACATGGTGCCGAACATTAGACCAAGTAAGTTCATCCAGGAACACATGTGCGTGGCACTGCTTGAGTTCTTCTTCGCTCCACAAACGTCTATAAAAAAATTTATAGCCACTGGTAATCTTGGTAAACTCCTTATACACAGTCTTATCCGGGCTTGTGATGAATAGCGTGTTGGGATCCAGGAAAAACGTTGTGATGGGCTCACTGTCGTTTATGAAAATTGTCCGCTGGTCCATCAAGTACCTGTCAACCTCGGCTCTATCCCCCACAGAATCAAACTTTTTCTCTTTAAAGACTGCATAGCCGGTTCCCATTTTCTTTTCGTGGTACACAACAGTGTAACCCTTCTTCATGAAGGTGAACAGCAGCTGCAAGCCGATAACCGTCTTTCCTGTTCCTGGCTGTCCTATGAAGAGCGTCCAAAACGGGACAGGTGCCCCAAGTCCACGTCGGCCTTCCGCTTGCAGCTCACGAAGCTCATGAAGCTCACGAAGCTCGTCCTCTAATTCGTGAAAAAGCTCCACACAGTCCTGCCGAACATACAGAAGATTACTCCTTGGGACATCCCAGTAAGTCGTGTCCCCCAAGGTCGGTACGAAGAAACAGCCTGCTACGGGCTCGTCTCCAATACGTTTCATCCCGCCTGGGGTGTGCTCCACAAACTCCGACTTGTGAAAGTTCGCAAACAGCCTAACCAGAGCTGGAACACATAGCAATCAGGACGCAGTTCGAGAAAACTGTTAAGCGCTTACCATCGTCATTCGACATCTCTAGAGCCCTAAAAGAAATTTGGAATCTAAGGCAAATTTTGTCGGGGACGACGCTCCTCGTCCGCTGTGGCATGGTGGGACGTGCTGGAGATCTTCCATGAACTGCGACGATATACCGCCCGACGACGTCACATTCCTGGGAATTCCGGATCCCGGCGCTTGAAATCCGGATTCTTCTTCCCCATCCCTCTGCAAGACAATGGTGTTGATAAATTTCCACCGGCAGCCACGAATCGCGAAGAGATCGCCGACGCCGTGAGAGGATGCGTCGGCATGAAAAGCACCAATCTCTTCTCCTGGACATCACGAGCTCTTGCACAGCGGGCATCTAGAAGAAGCCAGGACCGCGTCCGATCAAATGCAACGCCGTGATCGCGGCGATGCCAGAGAGAGACACCAGCCTGATCCAAAGATATCTTCCACGACAGATGCCGAAGTGCCCACAATGCTTCAGTGTTCTCACAAAGCAAAGGTTTCAACAGTGCTAAGACGTGATGCCCGAGCAGAACATAGTCGCATGGAATGCGATCATCGCAACACTTTCCCGATGTGGGCATTTGGAGAAAGAAATGATTGCTTTTGACAAGATGCCCGTCTGGCAGCACTTTAGCTGCAATGCACCCAGCACTGCATACGCAGAAAAAGGATTTACTCGAAGCGAAAATAATGTTTGCGAGAATGCCACAGCAAGGAGTCGTCTCGTGGAATGTTCTCCTTGCAGAGCTCGAAATCCCAAGCGATTGTGGAATCGATGCCGGTGAGGAACATTGCTTCTAGGGATCCAAGATGAGACAAGTCTTTGCAGTGGATCGCAAGAAAGAAAGTTTACTTCTGTTTTGCAGGGGAGCTTAAACAGTGGTTTGACTTGACACGCTGAATCAGTAATCGAGGTCTTCTCGACGTTTGACTAGGTGGATCACAGTCCACAACACGGTAAAACAGGTCAGTCGTGTTGTCACAAACTAAAGAAGAATGTTTGATCAGTTCCGGGAACCTTCACTGAGACATATTTCTACAGGGGAATTGCAAAAAAAGATAGATTGTCTGACCGCGATGGTGGGCGGTGGTGGTGGTGGTAGTGGCGTGACCGCGCTCGTCACGCGGCAACACGGGCCGGTTCTAAGAAAGGTCAAGATTTTCACACCTTATTGTTGTTGAGTTTTCCATCTCCCCGCGTCCTTCTAAGCATCTATATAGGCTCCCTCGTTTCCTCCTGATTCTAACATCACTCATAGTCCGAAAACGTTTCGGTTTGTTTCTTCTCTGCGAACTTAGCAGCAGGAAGATCAAAGATGGCTTCAAAGAGTCTTCTCGCAGCACTGGCATTGCTATCGCTCCTACATTTTTCCTCTGCGGTGGAGTTCACAGTCGGCGATAGCAACGGATGGACTTTCCAAGTTAACTACACACAATGGGCTTCGTCGCAAACTTTTCGAGTAGGAGACATTCTCGGTAAGTGATAGTCCTCGTTTTCTAGTTCTCGAGCTAAAATTCTATCGACCGTGTCCTTGCAGTGTTTCCTTACACATCAATCCACGACGTTCGCGAAGTGAGTCAAGCCGACTACGATAGCTGCGATGGATCCAACGCCGTCACTACTTATGCCACCGCCAGTCCCATTCGCGTCACGCTCTCGAGGCCAGGAGCTCACTGGTTCCTGTGTGGAATTCCCGGCCACTGCGCAGCGGGGATGAGAGTTCCAATCAATGTTACTTTCACTGCTACTGCTCCAGCTCCATCGCCATCCGCGCGATCTGGCGGCAGGGCTCTCTCTCCAAGGAGCTCGCTCGCGACGTCACCCTCTCCATCGCCAACGAGCTCGCTCCCGGCTTCACCGTCACCGTCATCTCCATCGCCAAGCATCTCACTCGCACCTTCACCGTCACCATCACCACGGAGCTCGTCGGCATCATCGCCCTCACCGTCACCGTCATCTCCATCGCCAAGCATCTCACTCGCACCTTCACCGTCACCGTCACCACGGAGCTCGTTGGCATCATCGCCCTCACCGTCACCGTCAGCATCATCGTCTCCAGCGCCATCGACGACCGTGATCCCAGCTCCAGATCTTCCACCATCGCCACCAAGCTCTGATCTTCTTCCACCGGCGAGTATTCCAACCAATGCGCTTCCTCCGGCCTCTCCGCCCTCGAGCTCCGTGCAGCTGGTTTCCATCGGCTGGGGCCTCACCATAGCTGGATTGCTTCTTGCTCTCTAGAATAGAACCATTCCGTTTCAAATCCAATCGCTTTCCTTTTATTCCTTGTATTTTTTATAATTTTTTTGTAGCTACTAGTGAACGCAGAGATCTCGGACGATCATGTATACAAAGAAGTTTCTTCTTTCATGATTCATGGCGAGCTTCTAAGATCATCCATCACTATTGATAAAATATATTCTCATTCTTTTCTTGCACCAGGAGGCGTTCTTTCATACAAGAACTACTAGGAATTGGACACTGACGAGCAGAACTAAGGAAAGGAGGAGATAAAAACGAGGAAAAGAGGAAGGGGGTTGTATATCTTTATTTGGTAGCGCAAATCTTGGTTACATTCGCGGCCGTCCCTATGATCACCTGCAGCTCCTCCAATTCACCACCAGGGCTTAAACGCAAAAGCTATTGAATGATTGTTTAGTGCCTTGACACTGCTTGAGAGCGATGGAGTATGGCGTCCAGCCCCTGCTGGCATCCTTCTAGAATATTCTCCAGATGCCCATATGGTATAAAAAACGTATGGCAAGAGCCGTCTGATTTCAACATGTACATATGAATGACATTATAGATGGATTTCTATAATCCCACAGCGTTTTGATATAAGTTACGAAGAAAAATTCGGCGTAGAAAGCTTCTAAAACACCCAGTTTACATCCTAAAAAGCCTTCTTAGTAACTAATCCATGGTGAAACATGACGTTTTTTTCCCACAACGAAATGCACAAGACCATTGAGTTGGTTTAATCATGCCTTTTGAACCATCGTGAAATGAGGGGTGTCGATCACAATTGATGGCTCCATCTTCTGTGGATTCCACCGTGAAAATGGAGCTAACACATCGGACTTGCAAAAAAACTTGAAGTGTTGATGGGTTAACAGCCTCCACCACAAGCTCAAGAAGCAAGAGGACAATGAGCCATAAGCAGCTTTCTTCTTGTCTGGCAAGTAGGTGGGAGCTTGAGGCTGTCACAGTGTAGCAAACTGCTAGGGTTTGTGGCATGATGGGACTAGGAGCTCAAGAGGTATGTTCGACAATTTGTCTTCAAAGGGAGATTATTCTTTCTCCCCAACATGGAATTTGCAGCACTCCCTTCCACAGGATCTCATGATACCACTCCAGCTCTGGCTCGGTGAGACAGCAGCTGCTGGGGACGGCAGGAGTGCCTCAGGAGCTCATGGATGGACCCTTTGCTGACGACACCACCCTCTTTCTGGTTGCTAAGAACCTGGATGGAAATTGGAAATATTGGAACAAGTCCGTTGGGATCAATTGGGGAAAGCTAGGGATTGAATCATGGGGCTGAAGTGAGTTTCTACCTGAATCCCCAGGTATTGGTGCTCTCGCACTGCAGGATGAAATGCTGCTCAAGAGGTTAGAATGGCAATCCAGAAATGGTCATCTAGGAAGCTTGGACTTCCAACAGCTAAGTGCATCATTCTCCCCAGTATATGGTACCACATTTCTATCTGGCCACCACACTTAGAAAAGTAAAAAGCATGGTGCACACTTATGTTGTAGGGTGGACAAAGGTACTGTGGCATTCTTGCAGCATGTCCATAAGTGTTGGGAGGGTACCCATCATTGACTTAAAGTTAAAAGCTATCAGCTCAATCTCTGAAAGAAATTAGCAACTAAGACACTAAAAGGAGAAAATAATTGTTTTTGGCTTAAAAAGAAGGAAAACTCAAAAAGTCCTTAAAATTCAAGCATAACATTTAGAATTTTGCATTTGGGCACACATGTTTTTGCTTTTAGGATCTTTCTAATACTGGTGTTATCACCACAATGTAAATCTTTCACAAATTCACCCCAAAACCCAAGAAACTAAAGAATAAAGGGGAGGATTGATTAGAAAGTAATCCTCCTTAGTGGAGTCACCAAATGTTGACAGCGGATTTTTTCAACAAATGAGGAAAACACTTTCTTATGCTCTAAAATCAAGTTTAAACATCTCTTTTTGAACTTTGGAGAAAGGGGTATATCCCCCATTAGAATATCCTCACAGCCTCAACAATAGAATATTCTAAAGAATCTCACTCTTTTGTTATATATATTCTAATGTTAGAGTTTAAAAGCCTTTCCACTAGGTCCCATTAACCTCTAGGACTTCAAAGGCCTTTCCACTAGGTCCCATTAACCTCTAGGACTTCTTCACCATGTAACTATATATTTATTATTCAATCTTGGATTTGATCTTATATTTAGTCTCAAACACAGTCTTGGACTTAATCTTGAACTCATTCTCAAACTTGGTCTCAAATTAGATCTCAGACTTTATCATAAATTCAATCTTGAACTCGATTTTAGACTTGGTCTTGGACTTAACACTTCCATAGGTTACAACACTTGCCATGTATTAATTCTTTTTTTATCCCTTTCTAGAAACTCATTTATCAATCACTTCATGCTTGTTTTTCAAACACTTCTTTGCACTTTTGATTTTTTGAGTTGGAGTTTTGTATTACGCTCATTAAACTTCCATTTTGGCCACTATCACATTGTTCACCTTTGGCTCTACTTTAGGACTTAAGGATTTGTGTCTTACAAATCACCCATAGATGAAATTTAATATCTTTATTAAATGATAACTTATTTTCTAAAGTAAGTCCATTATAAATTACTATTTGTTAATGGTTCAACACCAAAGGCTCATCATACCTTGCATATCCTTTAAAGAGCATAGACCCCTTAATTTAGGGACTCATTGAATCACTTGTGATGGTTTTTTCACTTTCTTAGTTTAGATCCCGCTAAACTTATTAGAAACACCTTTTATATCTTAATCTTGTTACTCATTCTAGAGTAATCTTAAACTATATCAATGTATGGATTGTCATTTGGAATTTTAATATAGACTTTTTATCCCAATTTGTAAGTGTCTTCAACACTTCCATTAGACATTTTTGTTGTGCAAACTCTACTTTCTTATCCTAAGGAGTTTTTTACTTGAGGACATCATATTTTTTCTTTTATCTCGTAAGTTCCACTTATCCATAATTTATATTAGAGCTACTCATGGCTCTATCATTTAGCTATATTGCCACTTCATCTTTGGAGTTTTCAAATTTCACAAAATTAAAGGACTTGGGAATGCCATCCCTTAAAATTCTATTACCTTTCCTAATCCATTAGCATCCATCTTATGTTGGTTGTTTGCCTAACTCATAATTTAGAATCACTTTAACAATTCCCAAAGTTTTATTGGCCATTGGTATTTTGCTCCTATCTTTTAATTGTTGCATCAAATAATATAGGATTGCTACTTCCATATTTGGGGTATCATTTTTATTTCATAACAAAGGCTCTACTTTGGCATATTCACCCCTAGTAACTCTTATCATCATTTTCCATTGTGGATATAATTATAGCCCAATTTTGTAACCAAGAACCTTAATCAATTGAGCTTCTAGGTAGATAGGTAGGAAATATTTTCATGGTGGAGCTGCATAGCCACGCCTTCCATGCAGATTCCTTAGTGGCTAAGCATGTCACAATTAGGCTTCCATTCCTTGCCATTGTAGCATTCACAATTCTTGTGATTGGGCATCTTGTGAAATGGAGAAATCCCGGTAGGCATTCTTGCCCTCTTTTCCTTCTCACTTCCTCCTTTATGCATGCCTTAAATCTTCTCCTTAACGTGTGGCCTACGACATGCTAGTGAAGAATGCCGATAGCCTCTAACTCTTCTTAGTGATTAAGCTTGTGGAATTTTCCTTGAAGATTATTTTCTTGGACTCATAATACCATTATATTGTCATAGATCATTTCACCTTAGGTCCACTTAATCACCAACCATTACCAATTGTTCAAATCATTACTATAAATTAGAAAATATGTTCCTTAACCTAATAAAGAACTTATTCTTGATTAGCAATAAGATCATCTAGTGATCCCATATAGATTTCTCATGAGTTGTTGACTAACTACAAGAGCATCCCCCATACTTAGCAAGTCAACCCTTTTAACCAAAGGTTTGTAACAACCAGGATTGTGTGTCTCCATCCTATTTACCACATTTTTCTATTGAACTTTCATACTAAATATATTAACTATGTCCTTTATTTTTAAGGTAGCCTCTTTATTAAGAATCGTGTTATTATATTCCAAACTAAATGCCTTCCAAGCATTAAAAGGTTGAGATTTTAAACCCAACCTCCACATATGCCTCTACAAAATATCACACAAGATGGTTAGTGTAACTCTTTATATCAGTGTACCAAACTTATATCAATACTAATTAATGTTTCTTTCATATACCCAGACTCTAGGGGGTCCCTGTAGAATAAGGACTCTAGCAAAACCAATATGACTAGGGAATGCTAGTGTGACCGAAAAAGGCTATATTCATATGGTGGATGATGATACAAATATTTAAGAGTTTAATATAGATAACAAATGAAATGATTTAATAAAATGTTTAAAAGCCAATTATAGCTCCTCCAAAAGATGAAATAGTCCAAGTGTGGGTAACATTACCTATTTGGATACTTTAATAGTTTATTAAAACCCCACTCTAGCCATATAGCCAACTCTCAATGCAAAGAGATCTTGCTATTGTCTAGCCAGTGTTGGAAGACCAAGTAGTTGTCATTGGCAAGGACAGCACAAGCACTTGGTGCTGACTTTACTCTTGGCTCAGTATTCACCACCTAGGACAGAACGTCATGGGCATCTGGGAACACTACAGCTTCTTTGCCTTCACTCTCATGTTCCTGCTCACGTCCACCAGTGAGTCACTGCCGATGTTTCTTGTGGAGCACCAGGTCCTCAAGTGTGAAACTTCTAGGGGAACATACAGGGTCTCGTCATATGTGATTGCCAACATGGTCATGTTCTGCTTATGCTTTCTTCTTTCGTCTTCTCGCTCCTGTATACATACAGTACTGGCCGAGTCTGGCCTAGAGCATTTCAGCAAGTGGATGAACCTGGGCGTTACGGCAATTTTCGTTATCGTCTACAGACTTCATGCTTACCTTGTACTTCGGTTTAAGCACCGGCATGAACAACAGTAGTTAAGTCAATAAGAATGAAGTACTTCCAACGTACCTGTTAGTAACGGATCTTCTCTGTTTAATTGTTTATCTGTCAAGCAAGGAGCAAGTGTCCGAAACTTTCAAAGTTCATGATGGCATAATCCCACGATCCCAGGCTTTTGCTTTCTCACTCAACCCCAGAAACACCTGTTAGAGATGCATTGAAGAAACAGTTGCTGTCAGGCTGCCTTAAATTAACTGCAGTTAACACAAAGATTGCCTGATCAGAGAATGTCCGTAATGAAAAAACTAAATTTGCCGTACAGCAGGAGCAGCCGAAACTCGATCAACCAAATGCTCGAGCAATTATATAACTTTTCATCCGGAAACTTTATTTAACCTGGAACGGTTACTGTACAAAGAGCAACGTCTACACGATGGCATCTCCCGTTCAATAATCATTGCCCTTGGACAATACCTCTTTGCACGTTGGCCGAAGTAGGACCGTGTGCTCAAATTGAGCAACGTAGCTACCCTTGATATCGCATACGGGTGGACATGGCTGTAAGAAATCACGTACTTAGTGACAGCATAACCATAAGGAAAACGTCGACTTACCTGGACAATGCCAGCGTCACACAGATTTTTCAAAGCCATCAAGTATTTCGTCTCACCCAGCCTATCCAGATACCGACGACAAAAAGCCAGCGTTGAAAAGTTTTTGTCGATGGTTGCCAGCAGCTGCTTTGCCCGTGGCAGCCTCAAAGGAACATGACCGACGTCAAAATCCTTCATGTAGTGACTGCATTCTAAATCTTCTCTCACATAGCCTTTCCCTGCAAAAACAGTTGTCGACAAAGTACGGCAACCAACTAAAATTGCAAACCAGTGGAGCCAAAAGTCTCGATGGCATAAAATTCTCCTTCCATTTTTGTTTGTTCTCCTCCTTTGACAGTAGGAACAGATTTAGCTGCATGTATTTGATATTGTCCTATGCTGTGACCATTCAAATTTCTTATACTTTTCACTGTACATTCAAAATAAAATTGTTATACGAAACATAAGACATGAACGTTTACCTTGAAAAGTTTTGCCATTTATCTCAACTTCATAAGACTCCATTACCTCTTGAATAGCAGCGCCAACGTCACAAAGCCTCACATCGATACCCGTTTCCTAGAAATGCACGTTAAATGAAGGATAAATTTGCAAATACGTACCCGAATACCAGTGTTCGTTGCTTCTCGCGCAGCCTCCAAAAGAGGATCGAACATGGGATTGAAGGCAAGTGTAAATGCGGAATCGATTATACGCCCTGAATAATACATTTGAAAACTTAGGTTTTGCAAAAAGAAAAACAAAAAGAAACAAACCTTCGATATGCGTTCCGAAATCCAGCTTCATAACATCATCGTACTGAAGTACTGTTTTGTCTCCAGCATTTGGTGTCCAGTGCGCAGCTACCCTGAGCCACAAAAATATTTACAAAATTTTATCAAGATAATATGCGCAGTACCAATTTAAAGAGCAGCCAGTTGGAAATGCAATTCCCGCATGCAATCCATTTTCAGATATAAGTTTTCGCACCATGTTTTCTAGTGTTTCGCAAATATCGACCATTGCAACTCCGGGCTTTGCGTACTTGCGAATGTAATTCCGCACCTAGCATATGGAAGGGAAGAAATTTTAAAATTTTGCATCGCATTTTTATTTTTTTTTTAAAAAAAAGGTACCTGACGATGAACTTCTGCGGCTTGACGAACTTCATTATATATGGGCTTCTCTAGCCTTTCCAATTCTCTTTTTTCTTCCGATGTTTCTCTCCAGAGGTTGCTGTCACGTAGAAGAACACGAAGACCGCATAAATCATTAGTGAGGAAGTCAGTCGATTGTCTTACTCATCCTTGTAGTGCTGTATCTCTCCGACTGGAAACTCTCCGGATGGGAAGAGATCAGCTACAGCCACTGATGGAGGATCTGCCTGCTCAGTCGCTGCTTTCTTCTTCCTGATAAAATGTTTAAGCATCAGTAAACAAACACCCCAGTGTAGTGATTTAACGTACTTGGATTTCTTCTTCTTCTTCTTTGTTGCTTCAGCTGAAAGCGAAGAGAAAGTGAAAAAGGAGTGAGCTCGGAGCTTTCCTTACCGGATTCATTTTCGGGCTGATTCTCATCTTCGTCGTCTTCCTTATCACCAGCTAGAGCAGCGACAACGGCAGCAGCACCGCTCTTCTTCTTCTTCTTCTTCTTTTTCTTGGCTGCGACGGCATCCTGCGCCAAAATATCGCATCAAAATCCAAGAAACAACGCACAGGATTTGGCATACCGGTCCAGCGCCTGGATCCACGACCTCCTCAGCAGCATCGTCTGGCGCATTCTCATCCCCCATTGCCGGCCTAAAACCTAAGATTGAGGTCAACAAAATAAGGTGTTTATATGAGCCACGGCAAAGCACCCGCATTTCTCTCTCATGACCGTTGCCATTAGAATTGACGAAAGAAGGCATCAACGGCCGGGATTCGGTTCTTTCCACTCGACGGACCGCCGCGATGCTGCCAAGTCGACAAAAGCGACGAAGAGCCAGAAAGGGCATGGTCACACGAAGCTCTTAGCGAGGGATTAGGGTATTGGCGCAGGGCTAGCGTGGGAGCGCCGAGGCTTCGGTACCGCCGGAGCTCTGTTTTTTCGTCGGCATTCCATTGCCAGATCTCGAGCGATCACTCGCTGGAACAAGAAATGGCTCCGATCGTCTGCTTGCGCATCGAAAGTACTCTATGAGTCTCACATTGCCCGATTCAGGGTTTTGCTTGATCCTGGGGGGGATTTTAATGGGACATGGCAATGCTGGTGCGCTGGAGCTTGAAAAGCAGGCAGGATTCTGGGGAAGATAGTTCTCGGCGATTTTAGGACAGGTGTAATCTTGCAGCCATGGACGATGTTGCGATCATTCGGGAGATTTTGACTGTCACCCATGTACCAGTCGTAGCGCAGTTGCAGTGGAGAAGTCTTTTGCGATCTGTCTGCGATCGACTCACAGCTCATGTAAGTTGTAGCTCCATTGAGAACAGAGGAGAGAAATTGATTTTAACCATCGCTACCACAGACAGCACGGCTTGAGAAAGCTGAGGAGCTCGCCAAAAATTTTCAAGCTTTCAAGGAGGGGATTTACGAAGTCTGGTATGAAATTTGACCCGTTTTCTTTTCTGTTTTTTCTTTCCCTGACGCGACGCAATGCAGTAAAAACACGGCTAAAGAGTGCAAAGATTTCACCGAGGTCGAGGTCCAAAAGCAGGCTGAGAAGCTCGATACGCATGCTAAAGTCACTGGAGATCGTATCAACGCTGTTCAAAAAGGCTATGCTTCGTACTTGGTGAGTGGAACTTGACAGAAGCTTTCATTGCAAAATGGAAGAAAATTCCGTAAGCATCAAGACAGTGACTGGGGATTTGGCAGAATTGAAGGCAGCCGTCGAGTCTCTTCCCAAAAGAGTTGAAGATTTAGAGGGAGGAGTCCAGAACTTGACTGCGGTCAGTTCAGAGCTGCAAACCAAAGTCAAGGAGCAGGACGAAACAATAAGGAAACTGGGTGAAAACTTCCAGTCACAGTTTGAGCAGCATGTAGTGGAAATGACAGGGGCAGTGCGAGTTATGACAGAAGAAATAGAGTCTTTACAAGCTGATGTTCTGGACCAGTGGAAGGCTGCAAAGTTTGGAAAATCAAGTATTCACGGGTACAACGGGGTTACTGCTTCAGGTAAACTGTGTTGTTGCGGGTAAACTATGTTGTTGTTGGGCAGGCAGGCCTAATCGAGGAGGACCTGGTTGTGCTTGATCCTGCCGCTGCCCCTGTCGGTTCGGGTTGTAAGTGGGGCGATAGTATTGGTATCCACCTTGGTTGTAGCCGCCTTGTCGATTGTAGAAATCACGATTGTTGTAATTGTAGTCGTGGTTGTTGTAGTAGTTGTAATCGCGAGGAGGTCTGTTGTAGCGATCATCCTGATAGTAGTCGCGACGAGGTGGGCCATTCCATGGACGTGGATAGTAGTTTTGCCGAGGTGGTGGTCCTCTCCTCTCGTTCTTGTACGGCGGTGGTGGACCTGCTGGTAATACATGCAACGGTCGTTGAAACCCATTTGTCGAGGTGGTCGAGGAGGAGGAGGTTGAAAAGTAGAAACTAGATTAACTTGAGGGGCTGGGTTAGAACGGTATGCCTTTGCATCATGACCATTTGTCCTGCAAAGTTGACATGTAGCAAGTTGAAGCTTGCATTGATGAGCTGAGTGTCCCTCATTCTTGCAAGTTGTGCACCATACGCCTGTGCGTAGATTGGATTCGTCAGCAAGAGCTTCGGCATTGAGCTTCTTGACAAGCCTGTCCTGTTTAGTGTTCTCCTTCAACCGTCTGTGTGAGGGAGTGTCATCATCATCACTACTGGTGTCGCCATCGCCAAAGCTGGCGTTTTTCTTGCGGAGTTCCACCGTCGTCATACGGTCAGCGACATCGGTGTACTTGGTTTCCGCAAGGAAGGCTGCCGCCTTGCGAAGACTCTTGCGAAGGCCTTGAATGTACCATCGTGTAAGAAGACTATCGATTGGTTTCGTTGGAAGTTTGTTGACGTATTTGGTGTAGCGAATGCTGTAGTCGGAAACGTCTTCATTCGATTTCTGCCTGATAGTCTGCAGTTTGTCGAGGTACTGCTCCTCTGTGGTAGCTGACTTGAACTCGGTTTGAAAGTCTTGGTAGAGTTCATCAATGATCCTGGATGATGGTTGCTGGCTGTACCAGTCCAAGGCACGTCCTTTGAGTGTGTAGCCGAAAATGTTGCGGGCGTTGTGTTCATCGCCATTGGTGACGACAACTCCTTTGAAGAAATGTGCGTGTTTCTCTGGACTTTCCTCCCGAAGACCACTGAATGCGGGGTAGGAGATGACTGTGCCAATGGCAGTACCGGGTATATAGAGTGTCATCGTGCCTAATCGTGGGGAAGGAGGTTGTATTTCACCAAAAAGAGCTGCTAGATCGCTGCCTGAAACTTGTGTGTCGAGGCCAGAAGAATGAGTCTTGGCCTGATGTTGAAGGTGTGCCTGATTGTTGTCAGGCAAAGGTTGATTGTCAGGCGAGTCTTGAATGTAGAGCAAAGGTCGTAAATCAGGCGCTGCTTGATAGTCGCCAAAGATATTGTCTGGCTCGGGTGTTGATGGAGAATTGTGGTGATGATCTAATGTAAATGTTGTTGGCGATTCGTGGTCGCGATGATTGAAGAAGTCCAATGCTATGTCGGAAGTGGTCTGGTTGCTGGGGTTGCCTAAGAGTTGTGTCCTCCAATTGCTGATGACGTTACTCCACTCAATACTATGAGCGAAGCGATTTTGTTGTAATTCAGCGTCGGCAGTAACAGGTGCTGATGAAGGTGTTGAGTAGGCAGAAGGCTGTGCTGGTGCACTCAGCGAAGGATGAATTGCCGATTGTGGTGTGTGCCAGGTCGAAGTCTCTGGCTGTCGTTGCTCTTGATGAATTGTTTGCTGGGGCGGCGGTGTAGTAACCGTCACGGAGTCAAACGGGCTCGGTGGAGTCTCTCTTGGAGGAGCGAAGTAACTGTTGATCAAGTCTTTGATGTGTGCAGCATTGTCGGTTGTTAGTTGCCACCGTAAAAGCTGCCTGATTTCAAGTTCTCATTGGGTCGGGGGTATGTTTCGTCCCTCTAACCGTTGTTGTTGCTCCCGCGTGTGCTCGAGGTTGCGGAGCTCCCGGGCAAAGTATCTCTGGGAACGCTCTATGTTCTGTATCCTCTTTGTCTGGATGTCGTGTCCATACATACGATCATGTGTCGCATGCTGCTTGTCAACGGTTGATGATTGTTAGTGATGTAAATTCAAGTATTAATTAAAAGAAAAACAAATCAGGGAAAATCAGGCAGAGGAAGGAATTCCTGCTTGACATCCTGGCAAGATGGAGTAGAAACTGATGCATTCGTTGCAGAGGAGGCGCTAGTGGGAGTCCATGGGAAGACTGGGCTACAAACTCGCCACATCAAGCCTGAGCATCGTCAGCAAGTGCAGCTTGTTGCAGACATATTGGAGCTCCGCGTTTCTCACATACTTCTGCTAGTATGATCTTGTCAGTTATGTACGTCGAGCTCAACAACAACAAACCCCCTAAACCTCGCAGCGTATCTTCACACCAAGCTTCATGTTACGCTTTGCGAGCTCTACAACAAGTAGAAGGATCGCAAGCCTGCTTCAACTCGAATTTTTCCGATTCTGCAGCGACTTCATCAATACAATCTTCTGCAAAATCTCGTTTTGCATCGACTGCCTCTACAGACTGCTGTTGTGAATCCCGATGGCAGCTTTACCGTCGTTGCCCCTTCGCCATCATCTTCGACACGTCGCCGCAAGGAGCGCGCGAAGAAGGCACAGGAAGATCCTCTGCTATCAAAAGCCCGCGAAGCCAGGCAGCACCGACGACCAACGTCTCCAGTTGTCATCGAGCACGATGGCTCCGACAGCGAACCAATTCCTGCGTCTTCATCACAGCTTCACGTGCACCCGAGCAGCATTCCTTCTGCCCCAACAATTCGTCAGGCAGCGCCAGCGCAGGCGCAGCAGCATCAGGCGCCTTGCCTAACGCCTGACCCAACGCCCACTCCGTCATCGACTCATCAGGCGCTCCATCAGGCCGTGCCACTGCCACCTAATTATCCAACTGCTCTGGCAGGGGGATGGTCCAAAGTTGAGTTGAGCTCACGAGTTGAGCTCAATTCAGCTCAAGTCAATGCTAGTCAACATAGTCAACCATAAGTTTTATAAGGAAATATTAAGTCAGAAAAATGTTATTCTTTGGTGAACTTGAAATTTATGAGTTTAAGTATCAATGGTTCAGAGAGATTTTTATTTTTTGAATCTTTCTAATGCAGTTTATACAATTTCTAGAATTAGAAGTTCGTCTAAACCCATAGAAATTTTTGGGCTTTATTGGTCCCAAATAAAATGGAAATATTGAAGTTCGAATGAACCGGAAAATTTCTATTGTACATTTCAACATTTTAACATTTCAACAATTGACCAGAAATATATAAATAATTCGAAACACTGATTCACTTGTTCATTCTTTAGGGTTTACAGAGATGGGAAGCAAGGAAGACAAAAAATCTGTAAGTAGTTCTAGTATACAGAAATGTGAGAATGTGAATTTTGTTTCACTACCACAATCTCCATATTACACGCCTGGTCCTTATTACCCATCCAGGAATGTGGAGACCACTGTCACTATTGATAAAAATGCTCCTGTTACTTCCGAAACAACAATCCAGAGCAAGAGAAAAGAAGAAATGGACAGCACAGCGGAAAGCACTAATAAATCCACTCTATAAACCTTTCAATGGCTTTTGTAATTCACTAAAATATTATAAAAAAATGTAAGTTTTTTATATATATCTTATTCCTTTTGATATGTTTTGTCTTTGCAAAGATATATGATGTAGACAAATCAAAGAATTAAATCTATATATGATTTTGGGATTGAAAGGTAATCTTGCAAAAAGGCATACTCGCGTGCCTGTGTATATTCGCTATTATTATATATGGCAGGCCAACTATATAAAATAAAGCTACATATTAATTATATGCTAGTTTTTAGCTTCTGAAACCCTATAGCCACTTGTTTCTCATAGTAGGTTGTAATTACTAAGACTGACAATTATCATTCACTATAGTGTCATGTCATAATAAAACATCATTCCCGAGATTGAAATATAGTATATTAATGAGAGAATTCTTATTGCTAGGAAATTTAATTCTTCTTGTGTGTTGCAATGGTTAGGAAGAAGTTTACTTTTGGTCCCGAAGGCCTCTCATATGAGTCTCCACCTCCATCTCCAATCTCAACCAATAATCCACCTTCACCTCTACGCAACAATCCTCCTTTTCATTTTGAGGGCTGTTGTGAGGCTTTTCCATTTGCGACCTCGAGTGCAACTGAACAAAAACTCCTTCCTTATGATGTTGTTAAAAAAGTTGGATTGCCTCCAATGCTTCAAGAGCGATGTCAATATTTTCTTCAAGATCTTGCTCCAGATATGGCAGGGGAGCTTAATGTAGATACATATTATCTTCAGTGTCCTATATGCAACTTTTATTTAAACAAGACAGATGGTTGCATGGGTTTGGTAAATTTTATTAAGCATTGTCGCAAATGCCCAAGAGCGGGTTTGGAAGGTGTGCACACGTGGATGTATAAGAAAATCAAGAAAAAATTAAAAACACACAGCTATTATGATTTCATGGTGGAGAACAATATTCCATTGGTGAACACTGCATCAGTAAATGCTGAATATGGGATATTTAGGCCACCCTTTAATGTAATGTGAAAGTCATGCATAGTTTTTCAAAAGGTTAATTCTTTATGAGTAAAGTGGAGAATCTTATATTTTCGAGAATGATATTATTCTAGCATGTATAAAGATATTATTATATATACAAGTGGTTCTGACATTGTTATAATTCTGAAGTCCCATTTTTGAGATTGACAATTTAAACTTTCAAGAACCCCTAGATCTTTTCTTAGTATAAATACCAACAAGGGGTGCTTTCAACATTGAAATTTCAGTTTGTTTAGAGTGTAGGAATGGCTAGGGAAAATGCTATTGCTACTCGCACTTGGCCCCCATGCATTTCATATGAGTCTCCACCTCCGTCTCCAACTTCTACCAACATTCCACCCTTCCCTCCATACATCAATCGTTGTGAGGCCTTTTCTTTTGTAGCCCCAAGTGTGACTGAACAAGAGATCCCTCTTCCAGATAATGTTCTAGATGTTGCTACTAAAGATGGATTGCCTCATGTGCTTCAAGAGCGATGCCAAATGTTTCTTCAAGATCTTGCTCCCGATATGGTTGAAACTTTTGAAAGAATGAACACATATTATCTCCAGTGTCCCATCTGCTACTTTTATTTAGATAAAACGGAAGGCTGTATGGGTCTAGAAACTTTTCTAGAACACTGTCACAACTGCCCAAGAACTAGTGTGGAAGGTGTGCATAAATGGATGTATAAGAAAATCAAGAAAGAGTTAAGAACACACAATCATTATCATTTCATGGTGAGGAACAATATTCCGTTAGTAAATCCTACACCCACAAGTGCTGAATATGGTATTTTTAGGCCATCCTACTGAAAATTCCAGCCACTAATAATTCTTACACTATGATATTATTCATGCCCCCCCCCCCCCCTCTCGCCTTTTTTTTATTAACAAAATTGTATTACCTATAGATAATAAACTGATAATACTAGTAATTATGAAATTTGACAGACTGACACTGTAACTTTGTCATCTCTGACACTGACACTGTCTCTGTCACTGACACTATCACTGTCGCTATCTGCTACACTGACACTGTCAGTGTCACAATCATTATCACATTGACATGTGACACATCTTTCTCATTGCATTCAATTGTCTTTTAATGTATCATTAATAAATAGATTTTTCATACCACTCCTCAATTTACTCCACATGCATATGATGTGCCATGCATACCTAGGAAGACTTGAGAGACTCCAGAGTCGTGTGAATGGCCTTCTTTTTAGTTCTCAAAACTGTCTCTTGGAAGCGCTTGTCGACAATGTGTTCAGGTAGCTCCACTTCTCTTTCAGCTTCAGCTACACCTCCAGTAGCACCATTATCAGATCTAGCCCCCGACTCGGGCCCAACACCGCCATCAGGCGCTACTACGGAGCTACTTGGGCACTGCTCCGTTTCTGCCATATTTTGTGAATATGTTAAGAGTAGTGGCATTTGTGGTTGTGGCAGCAATGGTAGTGATGACAATGGTTGTGCTAGTGGTGGTGATGATGGTGGTGGTGGTGGTGGTAATGGTGGTGATGACGGTGGTGGTGGTAATGGTGGTGATGACGGTGGTGGTAATAGTGGTGATGAAGGTAAAGGTGGCGGTGGTGGTAATGGTGGTGGCGGTGGTGGCGGTGGTAATGGTGGTGGTGGCATCGATGGCGGTGGTGGGGGTGCATGTGGACTGGAGCTATGTGGTTGGGAAGACGGTAGAGTTGTCGCTGTGGAAATCTCTATCTGAAGGTTAACTTGATTGTCGTCCTGGATCTCATCTTCCTCATGTCTTCTCTTTGATCCAACATCCCTCTCCTTTTGTAGTTGCTTCCGTTTCTGAAAATAAAAAAAACTCATTATAAATTACAAATGCATAAGAAGAGGGGAATAGGGCGTGGGCTCGGTGCAAGCCTCCCCGAAGCACCTTGGCTGGCCCGCGCTAAGGCCAACCGCCCGAGATCCTTGCCTTGGCACTTGGAGGAGGGCTGGTTCGCTGGCGAACCGGCCCTCCTCCAAGCGCCGCCGGCGAACCGGCCCGCCTCCAAGTGCCAAGGCCAGTGCGCACCAAGTGCCGGGCCCGGGCATTTGGCCCGAGCCGGCCTTGGCACTTGGAGGCGGACTGGCGCCCGCACCAAGCGCCAAGGCCAACCGCCCGCGAGCCAGCCTTGGCGCTTGGACTTAGCTGGCTCGCACCAAATGCCCAGCGTGGGCATTTGGCACAAGCACTTGGCGCCTTTGCCAGCCAAGCGCCTTGGCCAGCCTGCGTGGACTTGGCCGGCCTAGGCGGAGTGCCCAGCCAAATGCCCGGCCTGGGCACTTGGCAGCAGTGGTGCTGGGCAGCAGTGGCCCTAGGCAGCGCGGCACTGGCGTGGCGTGGCGTGGCGTGGCGTGGGCGATTCTGGGCAGCGGCGGCACAGCAGCGGCGGCATGGCAGTGGCGGTGCTAGGCAGCGGCGGCACGGCAGCGGCGGCATGGTGCTGGGCAAGCAGCACTGCGCTGGGCGTGGCATGGCAGTGGGCGGCGCTCGGCAGCCTGGGCAGTGGCGGTGCTGAGCATGGCGTGGTGTGTGCAGCGTGGTGGCGCTGGGCATGGCGTGGGCGCAGGGGCGCTGGGCGCGGTGGCACTGGGCGCGGCGGCACTGGGCGCGGCGGCACTGGGCGGGGAGGAGAGGGAGTGGAGGAGGAGGAAAAACTTACTCTTGGCGGCATTCTGTTCCCGCAGTCACTCCCAATCTCCCGCGATACTTTCTGTAAAACCCTAACGCCGGCAGCTGCCCTAACCCTAACCTAACTTTCATCACAGCCGTTCATCATGGATGCAGTAAATCTTCACTGTACAATAAATAATAAATCTAGCACTGTACAATTTCTATTCCGCCCTAGATTTGAAAGTCCTTTTGAATTGTAATTTAATAATGGAGGTGTGCTCTAATATGACTATGTCATAATGTGAAATAATGTCACAGACGCATGTGTTGAATTGATCACAGTACGAAATTGTTAGAAAATATAAGATTATTAAATTGTATGGTGTTATTTCCAAAGCAATGTATATAGATAATTTACTATAGGTGATAGATAGATGGTAGTACAAAGATGGAATATATTTAAATGAGTTCAGAAGAATGTGATGATTTCTAGCTTTAATGAAGTACTGAAAATATGTACAATATTTAATTTATTTGGCAAAAATTGGTTGATGGTAGATCCTAGAATAAAATCATTCCTATCTTTCATATTATGGCACATGCTTGAGGTGATATTTCTTTCCGTTCTACCAAAAGTTAGTGCATATAATAAATTTGAGTATGTCTTTGAATTCAATGTATATAGACTTTTAATATTGTACAACATAGTCCTATATACTTCATACAGAATTTATTATAACAACATTATTCGATGTTAGATCCTAGAATAAAATCGCCCTATCTTTTCACATAATGGCATAGCACATGTGAGGTGACATTTCGTTATAAAAGTTTAGAGTTCCAAAACCTAAAGGCAACAAAATGGAGGGCTTCCTTTTGCATTACCAAGATCACCCACCGCTTTCTATCTCCCAGAGTCTTATTTCAGAAAGTTTTCTTTGCCGACGTTTCAATCTTTCTCTCGGTTCTATTTCATTGGAAGCTGTGATTCGCAACAACATTGGTGTAGTTGAACGATCGGAGTTTCTTCTTTCGGGTGTAGGTGAAGGTGGACAACATTGGGATTTGCAACATTCCAAGTCAAAAGAGATTCAAGTTTTTGGATCTCCAATCAAAGTGCGAGGCTGTGATCCTGCTAAAGTGAATGTCAAGCAAGAGTCGGTCGTCATCATTTCTTCCTCTTCTAGTTCTAGTGGAGATGTTAGTCCAGTGCGAGCCAAGAATTTCCAAACTCCAACTTCACTGATATTCCAAGTTGTTTGCAACGCTTTCCAGTTTTCCCGCCTCTCTATTGACGTGCGTTCCTTTCTGCATAGGCTCGTTAGCGAGCTCCCATCTACATACAATGGCAATATCTTCTTTGAACTACCACCTCTTGTCAGCTCAAAACGAAAGGGGATGGAGACGAAGCAGGATGTCCACAACTGGTGCAAGATCAAGACCACACATTTCCAGCATTTCGAAGGCACAGTGTCCATGGTTCATTGTGGTGGGTATTTGGATTGTGTGAATAAAGCATGCAATCAAGAGCGTGGTAAAAACTCCATATTTTTTGAAGGATCTGCAACCAATCCTCCCCTCTGTGACACCATTGGTGTTGGATTCAAGTGTCGGTTTTGCAAGAATGCTCCATTGTGTCGTGCCATCTGCAGGGCCAAGATGTACTATTTTCTTCCACGGGATGGAGAGGTTGGTAGAGCTGCAGTACATATTGGCACGCACACACATCCAATGCAAGAAGGGATACAAAGGAGTTCAGTCAACCATTTCAAAGATGCAGTGTAGATAGAGACTATGAGAAACTCATCTGCAACTCCGAAGCATGTTCAGAAGATAGTGCTCAAGGATTTTATCGCAAATACTTTACTTGATCCGGACTACAAGAATACTCAACTGGATGAGGCTAGCTTGCGGGAGTTATTACGACATGTGCAACCTGCAACTAGCCTTAAAAGGTATGAAAATATTATTACATACTTTTCAATAATATCTCTCTTACATTTTGTTTTATTTAGGATAAAGTCTTGGATGTGTGAATCTCGAGAGGGGAAACTCCAATCAAAAATCGACTCAATCCTTGAACTAAAACGGACTTGTCCCTATAAGTTTATCCATGGGAGTTTATTTCCAGATCAAGTCGTTAGTGAGCAAGAGCGCCCCTTCGTTTTCAAAATGTCTACCATGGGCCCTGCTTCTAGTGTGGATCTTGTTTCCCGAATGGATATGTCTGGGTCGAGTGACCTTGCTAATGCATGGGTACATTTTGACCATATGGAGCGGGTGGCAGGTTGGACAACCATGGGAGCTCATGTGTATGATCCAAGGTAGTTTTTTTTCTCATTATCTTAAAATGGTTTTAAACATTGCACTTTTCACAGGCTACGTTGTAACTTGACAATTGCAACGGCAGAGTTTAAAGTACAAGACCAGATGGCTCAAGAAATATTTTGGAAGTCCCTCTTCGACATTGTATTGAAGCGGACTGGTAAGCCTGCCAACTTTCGCGGTTTCATGGCAGATGGGGCTGGGGCTAATTGGAATGGTGTCCGGGCAGTCTTTGGGAATGGTCTACCCCTAGAAGGTCGTGAGAGGACATGTGAGTTCCATTGGGCTCAGAGCCTAAACCAACACTGCCACCTTATCAAGCCAGATTTCCAATTAGCATTTAAGGAGTTGTGCAAACAATGGCAGGTTGCACCTTCTGAAGAAGAGCATGAGGCAAAAGCAAACGAGATCCGAATGTGGTGGCGTGAAGATGGCCATACTGACGTAAGTTGTCTACCACAACTTGAGTCGTGGTTGGGGTGGTGGGAAGTTAGAATGTTCCAATGGGGACATCACTCTTTTCAGGTTGGTTTTTCTTTTTTTCCTCTCTTTTTATTGCTTTTTATTATCATCTTTTTATAAGGATCAACCACTTGAGGATCTTGCATACACCCCAACTGTGAATCTCTCAGAGAGTAAACATTGGAGCTGGCGTTCCTCTGAGGCAGGGAAAGGGAAGATGAGTCTATATGAAGCATGTCTATCAGATTTGATACGCGCTGTAGAGCAGTCTTCAAAAGCCTTGGCATTTGAGGAAGGAAGATACATGGGAACAGGACCTTCGGTTGAGATGTTACACGATCGGATGAAGAAGAAAGTGACTCCACCAGCACGAACAATGGCAACTGCAGTGGAGGAAGTGGTCCGCGGCACATCTATGGAGTACACTCCTCGGGCTTCTATTGGTGATATGAAGACCGTCCGCTCAAAGCGTCGATTTTCCTTTGCTGGTGAAGATGTTGGCACGGATCTTGGAGCAAAAAGCTCTCACAGGCCTGATGTTGAGTATTATTCTGCTCCAAGACATCGCCCCAGAACCGAACCACCTCAAGTGGCTGATGAAGAAAGTGCATCACAACAGGTTGAAATTGCTTATCGTAGTGTGGAGCCGAAGCAATGGGCAATCCGTCGAGTGCCAGCGAAATCAAATGTAAAGTGTGTGGGGATGCTTCCAAGGGGCAAGTGTTGGGCTTGGATCCATGGTGATAAGTCTGCTTCTGTTCCAGCCCCATGTTTCCATGGGGAACGAAAGCAAGCAGGATTTTCAAGATGGTGTTGGTTATATTGCTGCAACTCTGATGTCAACCATACAAAGCGGCTTGAAGACACTATAGTGACTAAACCTGATGCAGTACCTAAAGAATGGCCGGTTGCTAATGGGGTTGCGCTCACCTCGGATGAGATTGAAAACCTTGAGAAATCTGGTTTCAATCTTGAGAGGAGAGTTAGAGATATGAGTGACAGAACCAAGACTATTTCTACAGAGATGCACAGAAGGCCAGCACGAAAAGGTAAGGTAGTTAAATTTATTGGTACCGTCTCCAAGCAGAAGCAAGGTAAAATAAACTTGGCTCAAACACTTGAGTGTGAAATTCTCTCCACGAAGTACATCACTGCGCTCGCAAAGGAGTACACAGTCAAAACAAAAGGTGGAGAGTACACAATTGCCATTCAAAACTTTCCTTCTTGCACATGTCCAGACTTTACGAAGCGCGAGGAACATGGGAAGGCATATGCTCCTTGCAAGCATATGTACTACATCTTCATCAACATCTTGCACCAGGATCCTAAAGTGGATATTCATATACACCAAGCAAGCCTTACTATTGCTGAGTTGCAGAAAACTTTTGGAGCTAATTAGATTTTCCAGCACTATCGATGTTTATTCTCTATCAATAATATAAACTAATTATACCTTATATAATTAATAAAAATATTTTATTATTTCACTTTTCATTTCATATACTTGTAAGGTTTTTTTCGCAATAATACCCATAGTATTTGTGAGTCTCCATTTTTGTCTTTACCTTCTCAAAAAATATTTCGTGATAGTCTTTCAGGTGTATGATGTTACAATGTATTGTGAGAGCATATGTACCATCACAGTTTTTTTTTTTCCTTTCAAATGGTTATATGGCCTTATATAGAATCTTAATTCAAATTTAATAATTTAAAAATTCTGATGAACCTGACATTTACTAGCTAGAAAGCACAGAGTACAAATTTAAGAAGTGATAAGAATACTCTTTTTGCAAATATTTAATTTTATATTCTAACAAACGTCTCTATTATTGCATGTAGTAAATATTTAAATTATTAGAACAAGAAGTGTCCTTTAGAAAATTTTTATCTATATAATATATAGAGAGTTATAAAATTATTAAGTTCACCATAACTTTAAAATTTTAAAGTTTATAATGTTTGTACTAAATTACAATTGAAAATTGAGCTCAACTCGTGAGCTCAACTCTTCAGCTCGTGAACTCAAGTATGGTCCACGCTCCTCTGGCAGTTACAAAGCTTCATGTTCCCAGCAACCCAACCATACAAAATACCACACAAAACAAGGATAATATCTGAGGGAATTCGGGAGGCACAGAAGATACTTCCTGCTTGATTTACACAAGTTTCACTACACAAAGAAGTAACAAAATTGACTGACAACATT
The DNA here is from genome assembly GCF_000143415.4 of Selaginella moellendorffii. Taxonomy (NCBI): domain Eukaryota; kingdom Viridiplantae; phylum Streptophyta; class Lycopodiopsida; order Selaginellales; family Selaginellaceae; genus Selaginella; species Selaginella moellendorffii. The sequence goes on from NW_003314318.1 coordinate 670,453, forward strand.
GGTGTGAAACCTATTTCATATTCTATATTCAACAAAATATGGAACAAATAAATCAAGGAGGTTAGCATTGTTAAGAAATCCGATTTTTCGAAATACAACATTTGTCTTGAATTAAAAGAACAAATGGCTGCATCAAGAAATCAGGAGGACCAAAAACATTTTTAAGGTTTATTTAAGAAACATCAAATTGAACAACGCAAATACAGAACACAGTATTATGGAAACAAAATGCTGGCATGTCACCTTCGAAATACTTATTCATCATTCACGATGTCATGGATTACGCAAAAACTTATGTTCCAAGGCTCATGCATGTTCCAAAATGCAGTTCCAACTCGATGGTTCTTCATATCAATTTGCTTGGAGTCCTGACTCATGGACATGGGGATGAAAGCTACGGTCATTTTTGTCTTCCACACTGGCCGAAAGATCCGAATCTTACTGTTGCATTCCTTGCAAGAGTATTTCACAATTTGGAGGAATAAAAAAAAGATTACACTGGTGATTTACGAGTAAAAAGAAATGATCAGCAGTCACTTAATGAAGCACTGATGGATACAACATCTGTATTACACGATGTGTATTTGGATCAAGCCTCTGTCTAAGATACAACAGAGTTCACTCCATTACCAAGGAAATTTACTTTTGCAAATGGACAACTGTGTGTCAGAAAACAAAAACAGGTTAACATTTCCGTATTTAGTTGTTTATTCAAATTTACCCACTATCATGGATTTAAAAAAAAAGCATTGCATATTATTAACACTTCTGGAACATGCAATTGAATCAGCCACATGTCAATTGGAAAAAAATTCAGAAACATGAATCAAAATCTGATAATTATATTACCAACTAGTGTTTATCTTAGTATTGATTGTCATTGCAAACAAATAATTTGTTAGCTAAAGAATAATTAAAACTAACTATATAATAATTAACAATAATATGCTAATTAATACATGCTTAAGTTGACCAGATAATTAGGAATAGTTAATTAAATCCTGGTTAATTAGTTAATCAGTGAAAATGAGAAAAATATTTTCTTATTTTTATTCGGATTAGGACTTTATCTCAGAGTCCTAATAAAACTCAGTCAAAGGGTGACGAGCGTGGTCATCAATATAAGGATCATCATGACGGTTGTAGCCGTAGGAATTTCAAGGACCAGAAGCTGGCGCTTTGCGAACCAATACAAGAGAAATTTCTTCCAGGATAAGTTCAGGAAGGATAAGTCTCAGGCTTCACAGGAGAAAACAGGTTCTGGTTCGGCTCCGAAGTGCTATGATTGCGGTGAACGTGGACACTTTGCGCGGGATTGTCCAAATCCAGGTTCTCGTGATCATGGAGCTAAAGGTGAAGCTTCAGGTTCAAGGCTGAAGTCTGAAGTTCGTGTTGATCCTAACTCAGTCTGAACTGTTGAGAAGCGTTATCCGTCTCCAAGCCCGTCTCGGAAGCGTAAGGCACTTTCCGTCATCGCTTGTGAGTTGAGTGTTACTTGGTGTCGTGTGTCCATGGCCAAGCGTCCTGGTCAAGTGATCAAGTTCGAGGCTCATGTGTCCGGTAAGCCTGTTCTGGTTCTACTTGATCCAGGTAGTAGCGACAACTTCATTTCACCGGCCAAGTATGTGAGGCAGCAAGGCGTAACTACGACTGAGACGTCTCAATACAAGATTGAAGGGGCTGCAACAGCTTTACAGGAGTGGAATCAGCAGCTCTGTGTGGACATCAGTGACTCTTTGTGTGTCAAAAAGGACTTTTATCTTGCTGATCTTCATCGTTATGATTTAATGCTTGGCTTGACTTTTAACCCGGATGTTAACTGGAAGACCAAGGAGGTGTTTCATCGTGAGAGTGGAACTCTGCTGCTTAAAGGTGAAGGGTGTACTCCACCTATTCTTCAATTGTTAGAGGTTAAACGGCAGATTGAAGAGCTTCTTGCACTTGGTTTTATTCAGTAAGTCTCCTTATGGTGCACTGGTTCTGTTGGTTTGCAAGGACAGTTCTCTTTGCATGTGTATAGACTATCATGCTCTGAACAAACGGACGATAGCCAACCATTCTCCTATGCCTCGTGTGGACGAGATAATGGATCGGTTGGGTGGTGTGAAGTACTTCACAAAGCTGGATTTGAGAAATGGGTACGACCAAATCAAGATGCGGGATTTTGATATTTCAAAGACTGTGTTTAACACTCCTTTTTGGCCATTATGAGTTTACGGTTATGCCCTTTGGGTTAACCAATGCTCCAGCTACCTTCATGCAGTTGATGAACGAGCGGGAGTTTCGTGGTAGCTTTGTCGAAGTGTTCCTGAACGATATTCTCATCTATAGTTGAACTCTTGAGAAACATTGTGAACACTTGTGGAAGGTGTTACACATTCTTCGTGACAACAAGCTCTATGCAAAGAAGTCGAAGTGTGAACTTGTTAAGGAACATGTAGAGTACCTTGGCCATATTGTTTTTTCGCATGGCATTGAAGTGGATCTAAAAAAGGTGGATACCGTTGTCAACTGGCCAGTCCCTGCTTGTCTAGTACCTTGTTGGATGTTGCAGATTAATCTTGTTTATTATTTTGATGGATGTTGCCGACTAAGCTTGTTTAGTACTTTGCTGGCTGGAAAATATTCCTTCACTAGCTAAGCTTACCTTGCTTGTTGGACCGGTGCTCGTTAGCTTGGTTAGTTCCTCGTTCCTCAACATAGTCTCATCAGACCAGCTTGGAGAAGTCCTTAGTCATTGCAGGATGTATCCCCTCACTGGCTAGCTGGTTAAGTTTCTTATTCGCTGCAGGATGTGTTCCCCCGCTCACTAGCTGGCTGGTTCGCTGCAAGACTTGTTCTCTCGCTCGCTAGCTAGGCTAAGTCCCTTGTTTTGTTCCATTGCTAGCTATCTGGGCTAAGTCACTTGTTCGTTGCAGGAGGTGTTCCCTCACTCGCTAGCTGGGCTAAGTTCCTTGATCGCTGCAGGAGGTGTTTGCTCGCCTGTTAGCTGTGCTAAATTCGGAGTTCGTTGCAGGATGTATGCCCTTCCCTGCTAGCTGGGTAACCTGGGTTAGACGCTTGTTTGCTGAATGTTGGTGTTTCTTTCCCACTAAGTATGGAGAGATCCTCGCTGACTCCTTATACTGAACAGGCAGAGTGCCTGAGCAACCAATCCCCTTAGGTTGTTCAGCAAACACAAAAGTGTTGGCAGCAGTTCACGTATCTAGTATTCACCGATGGGTAACACATAGTGATGTACCTCCAATACCCTGTTCTTCTGCCTATATTGAGCTTGGGTAGGTTTTGAGCTCATGAGCTCACGAGCTGAGCTCATGAGTTGAGTTCACAACTTCTCAAACACAAGGAAAACATTGGTTAGTCCCGAATTAACATTTTTTCATTTTTCAAATTTTGATTTTATCTATATTTCTAAGTAAATTCGATCAATAAAATACAAATATAAATATAGATCTGAACACTAAAAGCGGTCTAGAAACACTTTTCAAGCTTTGCAATTGTAAGGTTTGCCTGATGGATGTAATGGTTGACTTTAGAAATCTTGATTTAGTTCCTGCATAAAAATGTAATAGATATACTTGCAGGCTAAATATACCTTTCCCTTGTTTTCCCTTTGTTAAACGGGGCTTTTTATTTTCCAGTAAAAAACCAAAAAGACTGGGCATGGTTTCGTTGGGCACAAAACCAGCAAAGAGCCTTTATCTAGAGGAGCCTACAATGGAAGTACCAGCAGAAAGGGGGGTTGCTCGTGAACTGGCGCCTGAAGGTCTTCCGAGATGCGTCACTTGGAACCATTCATCCGGCGGTGTCCACATCCATTCCCGAGTACCTGCCTCCCCTTGCTTCCACAAAAAATGCCAGATCTGCGCTTCTTTTTTTGCTTTTTCTGGGCCATTTCTTCCTCCTCTCTTTTCCAGTTGTAGGACCCGGGCTGCTGCTGCAGTTATCATTCTAGACCACACCACCTTGTTTTCCCTTTGTGTAAAATCTGGAAAGGTACAGAATGGATTTTTGCAGATTCTGATAGTGTAGCTCATACCCTTTGATGACTTAGTCACAACAACAAACTCTTTAGCCACGGCACTGATATAGTTTATCCTTGTGATTGTGCATTTCAATGCCTTTGCTAGCTTGATTTTCTCTTGTGCACCTTTTGAAATAGGTACAACCTTCTCATTTCTAGTTGGTTGTGTATGTCAGTCTAGTGTTGACATTGGTGGCATAGTAGTATCAATAGTAACATTTAAGAAAGTTTTCAGCTTGAAACCAGCTCTTTCCAGACTTTCAATCTCTTTTTTCAAAAGATTGTAGCTTCACTCAACTGGCCACTCCTCTGGCATAGAATCTAGCTTTGAGATAATTGAGTTGTGGATCTAGTTTGTATAAGTAACATCAATCCCATAATAGTAAATCCAACTTGACTGGTGGCCATTTACCCCTAGATCTCAACAGCCCCAAAAACATGGTATTGTTGAAGAACTTGAACTTGAGTGTACACATGCAAGACATTGGCCTCGACTCCTAATCATTTTGGAGTAACGCACATTACTCTTGGCACTGACTCTTTGAATTGCCCAGTTGATATGAGAAACTGGCTTACGAGCAATAATCTTCTTAACTTCTAGCATTGGATTTACTTGTGTAACAATTAGCACCTCCTCCACTCCATGTTCCTTAGTTCTTCTTCGGTCTCATGGAACAGAATGGTAATCAAACTCTGGATAGTGAGAGCTAGAAGGAGTGATGTTGGGCCCATCAAATGTCTGTTAATGCTTCAAATGTCTATTGACACTTTAAATGTCTGTTGACGCTCCTCATGTCCCTAAGTGGTTCATAACTTGATTCCATAGGAGTTCCAATAACAACTTCCCCCACCATCTTAGATATTGACCTTGTTACTGGTGTTGTCCTTCTACCAACCTACTCTCAAAGCTTGTCTAAGTTTGGACTTGTAGTAGCAAACCTTGCTTCTTGTGCAGCCAAAGCTTTTGATAACTGCTCAAGAGATCTAGTGAAGTTAGAGAGTGTAGCTTCATAGAGGGACACTTTTCCTTTCTCTACTTTGGAAGCTCTCCAACTCTAATGTTTGCTCTCAGAGAGATTAATTGTTGGTGTAAGTGCAATGTTGTCAAGTGGTTGATCCTAGGAAAAATGCAACATTTAAATGTGACAAAAAAAGAAAATGAGAGAAAACTTATATAGAGAATATAATGGCCCTACTGAAACATTTGAACTTCCCACCATACAAGCCAACACTCTATTTGTGAAAGGTGTTCAATTGGCACTTTGTCTCCTTCATGCCACCATATGTGCATTTCATTTGCTTTTGCTTCATGTTCCTCTTTAGTTGGTGCATCCATCCATTCTTGACAAAGCTGCTTAAACTCATGATAGAAATTAGACTTGATGCATAAGCAATGTTTATTGATGCTCTTTGCCCATTGAAACTCACAACTCTTCTCTCTACCTTGTAATGGTTGACTTTTATCACCTCTAAATACTTGTTGTATAGCCAATCAGTTAGCATTAGCAGCATTTGCCATGAAACCACGGAAGTTGGGTTTCTTCCCAGTTCGCTGTTCAACAAAAAGACAATTTGTGCTGGGAAATCTTGAACCTTGAATTCGGCTATAACTATAGTCAAGTTACACTACAACCTATAGAAAGAATGGTTATAATGTAAATCAGTATGGAATCCTTAAAAATGAATAACCACTTACTTGTGATCATAAACATGAGCTCCCATTGTTGACCAGCCTATAACTCATTCCATATAGTCGAAATGGATCCAGGAATTAACCAAGTGCCCATCTCCATCCATATCCATTCATTGTACAAGGTCCACACTAGAAGTAGGACGAAGGGTGGACATCTTAAAGATGAAAGGGCGTTGACTGTTCAAAGTCACTTGGCCAACGATCAAACTCCCATGAATAAATTCATAAGGACATTTTCTTTTTAACTCCAAAATTGCATCCAATCTAGATTGAAGTTTTCCATCTCGCCCTTCTCGCATCTAGTTCTTTATTCTGCAAAAAAAAAAGAGCATTTCTAGTGACAAAGTAGAGTTAGTATTAACTTATACTTGTTTAAATTTGTCATGGGTTTTATATTTTGAAGCAAGTCCTTCAAGTTGTTCTCCATGAACTCTTTTTCACTATCAACTTGTAGCAACGTGTCTACCACATAGTCCTTTAGTACAGACTGTTGAACACACTTTGGAGTTGTGGCACTTTTCTTCCCAACCTCTATAGTAACAGTAGCCTTCAAATTACGAAAAAAATCACGGTGGATTCCTTCCTCTATTGCGTGTTGGTGGTATCCAACATGCACTGCTACTCTGCGTAAACATCCATCCCATAGAAGAAAATAATACATTTTCGCATCGCAACATGCTTGACATACAGGTGTTGCCCCACATTTGCGATATCTAAACCCTGTAGCAACCTCATCATGCCTAGGGGGATTGATTGATGAGCTTTCAAAGAAACACATATTTTTGCCATGATCAAAAATGCATTTCTCAACAACACACTGAAGCTATCTACCACAATGGACTATGGACACAGATTTGTTAAAATGGGAGAAGTGAGTCGTCTTTATTTTGCACCAATTATGTGGATCAAGACGCGTCTCCATGCCCCTCTTTCTGCTTGACAAATTGGCAGGTGGAAATTTAAAGAATATATTCCCATTATAGGAAGATGGAAGCTCCTCATCTTTCATGTATTGGAACTCCTTCAATTCCAACTGTAATGATCGAGATTGCTAAAATGCTTTATCCACCACTTCAAAAACTGGTCCAGAAAGAATGCACCTACTTGTTTGAGAAGTTATGTCGGGAAGCTCATGTTCTTCACTTTTGTCATTAGAGAGAATAACAACTTTATCTTTCACTCCTTGCATAGTTGGTTGTGAAATTGGCACTCTCCTTTGCTTGCTTCGGAGATCTTGTAACTAGAATCTCTTGACCTATACATCTATCAAAATCCCATTGAATCCCATTCTCTCCCACACCACTGTTGAGAAGAATGGATTTTTCTATTTGATTACCCTTATCCCGACATACATTCTCTAAACTAATTGATTTTGGCTTCAACTTGAATTTTCTACAGAGGAAGCTCTCTCTTATAACATTCTTAGAAAAAACAATTAGAGGCTCTTGATTGAACTTCAAGTAAAATTCTCTCATATCTTTTCCTTGCTCGAGCATTTAGAAAACATTTGGGGAGAAATTGACAAGAAAGAACAAAGATATTTTTCTGTATTATGAACTTTAATTAGTTGTGTCCTTGCAAAGGACAAGTTAAATATTTCAACAAAATATACAACCATTTAGAATCTAGAGATATATGAGAATGTTAAAGAGCCACCCATATTAATTGTATAATTGATTGTGAGAGAAATAATACTGTTGAAATGAATGGGGTTATGCGCGAGAGGTGTTGATTAATCACGAGAGTTGTAGCATTAATTACTTGTTCTCCTTCTCATCTCCATTCTCTTTTCCCTTCAAAAGAGTTTCATTCTTTTGTGATAAGTGAGAGAGACTCAAGCTCAAAAAGGTTGGTTCGTGTGCGGTTTTTTTAATAATACAATTAATATCTAAAGCATTGAATGATTGTCTCCTTGGAAAGAACACGTGAAATTTATGTTTATAGTGGATATGTCCTATAAATATATCCAAGTACTATTAAAAAATTGATTGTGACCGTTGATCATGACCATTGATTGTGACTATTAATTTTTAGGGTTTTACTGCTAGGGTTTGAGCAAATTTTGAACTCGAAGAAATCAAAGGTGAAGAAGCTACTTGCAATTGCAGACATTTGACATGATAAAGACTCGCTAGATTGCATTGCAAAGATATATTCTCGTGGCAGTAAGTTAGTCCCTTTTATCTTTCTCATTCCACTTTGAAATCCTTGTCTTTGTAAGATAAAGCACCTGAAGAATTAATTTATAACATCACAAAAAGCAAGCTCTCCTTCAATGAACAAACCTTTTGTTTGGAGCTCTTTAACACTTGGCATCGTAACAATGATAAGCGGTTGAAGAGCAGGTTTGAGAATATGATGAACGAGAAGCTCTATATCACTCAAAGTATTGTAGTTGCTGAGGAGCTACTTCAAGTATGGGATACGAAGTTCCTTACTAGTGCCCGCACCAGCATAACACTTCCAGAATATGTCCGAGCTTCCCTTCAAGAGCTTGGGGATGGATGGCTTTTTGATAGCAGCTCAAGCTCTATGGATTTCAAGAACCAGCTGGGCCAACCATTTTTCTCGCGCCACATGGCATATAGGTATATTGCAAGAAATTGATTTGTTTATTTAATCATGGCTCTTTTGTAGATATTTAAATCATTGCTTAGGTGCTCCAGTGTACATAGCAAGTGTTTTTCTCAAGCTCTTAATTGGTGGGAAGAAACTTGGCATGTATGAGCCAAAGTTCCATTGTCCCACTGTGCAAGAGTGAGAACTTTGTCCATGGTACTTAGAGTTGTGGAGGCAAATGCCATCGTCACCTTTTAAGCTTGATCTCTACCTCAAGTGTCATCCAGGTTTGATGAGTAAAATTTCCTAATAGTAACTTATGTTTCTACTTTATTGTAGAGGCACTTTTGGAGGGAGTGGAGATGCCTCAAGATAGGGACAAGATTCATATTGAGTAGACTGAAGACGAATGAATGGAGAACCCGGCTGAAAACTCTCTTGCCCCATCTCATCCTACAGCAGTTGCTCATTCCCCAGATCCTACTGCCACTGCTCATCCAACCCTGACTGCTCGAAATGTACAAAGGCAACTCCATAGTGAGGATGTCCAAGAGAGTAAGAACTTGATTTTCAATGACCTTGCTTATTGTAATTTGGTTGTAGATGTTGGAGAAACCAACTAGCACTCTATACGCCGATGTACAAATGCATTCTTTCCATCCCTCCCCATTGCTACAGAGGATGACCTCCAAGAGTTATCTTCATCGGCTTCACATAAACAAGTATGAAAAAAAACATGTATTAACTTTAATATTTCCCATTTTTGAACACTATTCAGGTTTGCCCTCTTTCTTCTACGGGAAGTGTTGGCAACGTGGAAATAATTATTGGGGACTACTTTCAACTTTTCAACAACGTGAGCCGAGAGTCTTCTATGTTCCATCGATGGATGTGAGGATTGGGAATGAACAATACTTTTGGCATCAACCTCACATTCTTCGACCTACTTGATGGGTTACCACCTTTACAAGGCGACACTCCATCCTAGAACATCCTTCGACTGGACCATATGTTTCAAGCAGTGGATGTGGCATCCAAGGTGTTGCGATACGAGAGCATTAGGCTAGTCATTCTTCCCCATTCTTTATTTTGGGGAGGTCTTCTTGCAACGTTGGTGGAGAATGATGACTCTAGATTGGTTGAGTTTGCATCAGGCTACCTACTTTCAAACATCCTGGTTAAAACAAAAGGAGCAAGTGGCCAAATCCAAAAAGTTTGCATTTCCTTATTTTTCATATCTTAAATTGATTGCCTCTTTTCATTGTAGGTTTTAGCATGGAACTACCATGCTCTCTACCGCTACTCTTGCTGTCACAATATTACACGAGTTGATGAGTGTGCAGGTCTGGCATTGCCAGGATATGATAGCTTAACAAATATCATCCCGAATGTCATTGACAAGGACCATCAGATAGAGTTCCCTGGCTATCGACACTATTCACCAAAGGCTATGCAAATCCTCCTAGAGTTGTTTTGTCCTCCTAAGGGAATTGTGCTTGATGCTATAGTAGGTTTTAGTTCAATGGTGCTAGTGGCTAAAGAGACTGGCCATGCAATTTTTGCACTAGAGAAGGAAAGTGCATTTGAAGGTGTTCTTGGGACATTTCATAACAGGTGATAATAAAGTATGAGTTTCTCATTATAGTAATTCCATCATGGTTGTGTATATTAGGTGGATCGATGACATAGGCTATAATTTGCCATATTATGCAGAAACAATGGCACAAGCTTATATATAACAAGAGTCCACAGTTAAAGAGCATAATACTATACAAACTCCTCTTTTTGTGGATGTGGATGCTGAGGAAGACTTAGGTTTTTCTTTAGTCAAATTCTTTAGTGGTAATATAGAGTTTCTTCTTTGAGTTATGATATTTATTTTCTTATTAGACTTATATTATTTAACTTTTTCTTGGACTGAAAATATGTTTTACGTTTTGAATAGAATTGTTGGTTCATCCCAAACCAATCATTTAAACATCAACTTTTGTATTTGGTGGATTACATTGATTTTCATTGACTTTCATTGACTTGAGCTCAGCTCAAAAACTACCCAGCCCCCCTATATTCAGATCAATTTTATATATGAGAGCATGTGATTGCTGCTCCATTATGAATTTTCCCTCTTGGCAATAGAAGAACAGTAGAGTACTTAGTTCTTGCTCCGTCTTGTTTCACGGGAGACTGTGGAGGGAAGTGATGAAGCCCTACCAAAGGGTAGTCATCCCTAGGCAGACTCATATCTAAATTTAAAATTATAATTATAAATTTAGAAATTCAAGAAATTAGATTTTGTTGCCGATGCAAAAAAAAAGGACATTGTTTTCTAAATCAACTTTGCCAATGTTAGGATCCTATCCCTTACACCCTAAGCCAACTACCTAAAAGGGTGATCACTTGATTGCAGGGCCCTTTCTTTATCCTGACTTGGTGCCTTTCTTTATCTGACTTGGTGCTTTTCTTTATCCTGACTTGGTGCCTAACAATCCTCCAAAAAAGACATTGTTTTCTAAATCAACTTTGCCAATGTCTTTTTCTTAGGGTCTACCAAACCTTGGTTCTCCCCCTAGATTCACCATGTTGAATATTCTTTTAGAATATCCCTGCCCCACTCGTCAGCCACGAGAATCGAACTGGGCTCTGATACCAATATTAGGATCCTATCCCTTACACCCTAAGCCAACTACCTAAAAGGGTGATCACTTGATTGCAGGGCCCTTTCTTTATCCTATAATATTTCCAGACGAGATTCCAAGGAATCTCCTCACAGATTCTTCCAGGACCCTGATGCACATAACCCCTTGGCATTCTGTCACCACGGACTCTCAGATCCTCTTCTTCTTGAGCTGCTTGTACCATGCACGTCACAACGCATGCTTGAGAGCATCAAATTGGACCAGCATCTTCAACAGGTTCTTGATGCCGACTCTCTGGCTGCGTTGAAGGCAATCTAACCGCTTTTGAAGCCACAGCGAGTCATGAAGCTGAATTATTGCAGGTGGAGATGCACGATGAAATTGATGCCATTCACAAGAATGGTACCTATTCTCTTGTTCCTCTTCCTGCCAGGCACCGCGCACCAGATCCACCAGCTACAAGGCTCAGTTGGTTGCTAAGGGTTTCACGCAGGTGGCTGGCATCCACTACATAGACTTTTTCCCTGGTTCCTCACATGGCAAGTCTTTGCAGCCTCTTAGCCCTTGCAACACAGCATGACTGGGACATCCATCAGATGGATGTCGGCAGGGCCTTCTTGAATGGTAAGCTCGAGTATGAGATATACATGCGTCAGGCTGGAGGATTTTTGGAGCCAGGCAAGGAGCAACTGGTTTGCAAAGCCTTGTACGGCTTGAAACATTTGGTAGCAAACGTTCAACAATTTGCTGTGGCAGCATTCCTTTGGAAACACAGCTGCAGATGTCAACGTGTACATCTCAGACTGGCGTCAACAAGCCATCACCATCATTATCTTTATGTTGATGACCTTCTCCTCATTCCACTGATTACATTTTGCAGATGAAGTGGCGGTTATCTAGCACCTTTGCAAGACTTACCAGTTGGCCGGTTTTTGGGACCACCAACACCTACCTCCGCATTAGCCTGACTACATTCACAAACTTTTCTCACAAGCACAATATGCAAGATTTCAACTCTTCAGCGACCCCCATGGAGGTTGGTGCTGCAAGGATTACAACGACCAACCTTTCGATGCAACCTTGTTCTGAAGTTTGGTAGCCGGGTTAATATACTCAGTCCACACTTTTCAAGATATTCTTTTGAGGGCTTTGAATGCAAAAAAGGGAAGGGGACAATATGGTTGTTCTTTTCAACTTTGCCTGAAGTCCATCTAGGGAAGCTAGCACGACTCCAGACCTTTGAAAGTGGCACTGATTCCACAGGGTGTTGAGGGTGATGCATCGTCAGAAAGCTCCACATCAGGTTATGGAAACCATTCTGAAGATTCAAGAGCGGCAGTGAAAGACATTGAGAAGAGCTGCATCCCTTGGTTGGAGTATCGTAAGACAAAGTACCGTTTGTAAGACCCACTTTCTAGTATTCAAAGTGTTTTTTTCGCCAGAGTTACTTCTACTCGTCGTCATAGGCTTCCTGGTCAAACAGCTCATCTTCTTCTCCCTCCAACAGTTCCATGTCGTACTCCGAGTCAGACTCCGCTGGCATCGAAGCCGTGCTAAGAAAAATGACCACCACTAGTCAGCAGAGTATCAAGCAGTGTGAACTACAGCTTACATATCAGACGATGAAGCACCATCGCGCTTGCGCTTCCGAACATGCTCCTCAGGCACATCCCTCATAGATTCCTAGCAGGAACAGTGCAGTTAGAGCGAAAGAAACCAGGCTTCTTACCATGATTGCCTTGTCGTTGCCGTCTATGTTGTCCACGTAGTCCCTCAGCATATGGATCTTCTGTAAATCATCGCCAAGTAGCTCAAACTTCACCTTGTACTGACACAAGTTCGGGGATGTCTTGAGGTCCACGAATGCACCTCTGACTTTACGTTTTCTCTTCCACGCCTGAGGCTTGAACGTTGTATAATTGGTCCCCGAGACGATGAAGAAAAGTCCCACAATGAAGATCCCGTTGCTGCTCAAATGCTTCAACAGTAGCTCCACGGGATGCCACACGACTGGATATTTCTCTGAAACAGTCGCCTGGAGGAGGTACGCCCGTTTGGTCTTGAAGTTTATGTAGAGGCTGTCGATGGCAGCCTCCGTCTTCGTCCTGGGCCAAAAATAAGCAGCTGCATAGCCTTTTTTGAGGCACTTCTGAATCTTCTTCTGCAGGTCCGCAAAGTCGTGATAAAAGATGACATGCAGGTCATCCACTCCATCTGCCAGCAACAGGTCGTTCGCAGCGTTGTTCGACACATGTCTGTGCTTCTGGCCACGCTTCGGTAGATCGCATATTCGTTCACAGCTGACGAGGTACTTCGGAAAGGTCATGTGCATGAGTAGTTCCATCAAAGTACCCCGGAAATCTGCCAGGCCGCCGACTCCCCTTAGACTGCTGTACTGCTTGATCATCTCTGACCAGTGTTCCTTCTCAAGCCGGAGCAGCAACTGCTCCTTCACGAAGTTTGAAGCAATCTTCGTGCAGCCTTCAGATGAGTCGCCTCCCCTGTCTAAATGAAGGAGCTGGTGCGAAAACGTACTCTCCAGATCATGGTTTCCTATCAGGGAGAAGAGCGACAGTAAGTTTTCTGTCTTCAGGAGATTACCCTTCATGGCCTGCTGGACGCACTTGAACTTCTTTGGTGTCTGGAACACGAGCCTCGGAATAGGACCGGCAACGTCAATGTGCTTTTGAACTGTTCTCCATTCCAGCTTACTACTGTATGCAACACTCCAGCACTCCATGAGCTCTTCTTTGCTCCATAGCCGAGCATAAAAAGCGTCAGAGCCTCCAGAAACCTTGCTGAACTCTTTGTATACCTTCACGTCAGGACTTGAGATCAGCAGGGTCTGGGCATCGATGGAGTCCGAGTTTGGAATCCTACTCCCGTCGTGGATGTACATTGTAGAGGAGTCCATAAAGTACTCGCTCGCCCCATGGAGATCGAGAACAGAGTCGAACTTGCCGTCACGAAACAGGAAGTACACTCCCGCAGCTAGCTTCTCCTTGTAGTAGACTGCTGTGCGCTTGCCCACCACAGCAAAAAGGAACAGAAGCTGGAGACCCGTCACCGATTTGCCGACGCCTGGATTCCCGACGTACAGCCTCTGAGTCTTGTCTCCTTCCTCTTCATCGTCCAGCACGCTCTCGTAAAGCTCCAGACACTCCTCGCGAACATAGAGGCAGCGGCTCTTGGGCACGTCCCTGATGTTGCGGCCGAGTTTGATCATGAAGAAGGAGCCCACAATGTCGTCTTTCTTCGGGTCGAGCGTCACAAACCCATCGTCGCCCAAGGTCTGAAATTCGGAGAGGTGGAAATTGACGAAGTAGTTGTGGCGGCCTGCGAAATCTAAATCAAGCACACACATTTCGAAGATCAAGACTTACCGCGCTCCATATTGCTTCAACTAAAACCCTAGGCTAGGGCAGAACTCTTAAGAATATTCTACCTTCGATTACAAAAACTCATTACACTTATACCTCAAGAAGGAAATCTGTTGCCATCTTTTACACACTCGCCAAATAGACACAAGAGGGTGGTGCGCTGGGCATTTGTATAATCACATGACTTGCAAGAGCGTGGATTAACTGTTATTTAGATTTTGTAGTTTGGGCATTTTTGTAATTTGTAGAAAATAGAGGGGTGTTTTTGTAATTAACTCTTGCTGGATAAGCCAACCTGAATAATTAAGAATATAGGGGTAAACTTTTGTAACTTTCCCAAACAGAAATTCAAATCCACTTTCTCATAAATTTCTTGGACTGAAGAAAAATGGAATTAAACGAAAGAGAAGATGCTTGTTGTCATTATGATCTGGAAGAAGCAAAAAACTAAGGAGAATTCAATGAAATCAGTCATTTCCTGATTTGCAAAAAATAAGAATAAAACCATATATTTAGGGTTTAGGGTTTAGGGTTTCAGGCTAATTAAAATATATGTGAGGGCTAAAATAGAAGATGCTATGCGCTTGCAATTGAATAACCAAACTTAGTTGATGGTGGTGTTCACGGCACGTAGTACAACTCCTCCTACTCTTGGTGCTAATCCTTGTGTTCGGCCGGAGTTCTTTTGCGGGGATCTTGGGGATGATGTGTACCATTGGTTCGATCACTTTATGGTGATTGCCATATATCATTCTTGGGATGATGCTCGACATTTGCGTGAGTTTCCCACGTGTCTCCAAAGGACGGCATTGCAGTGGTACAATGGTTTGAGCGCAGCCACTCGTGGGGATTTAAGTGTTCTCCCGGACGTCTTCAAATGCGCCTTCAGACATGTTGATGATTGTGATGATGCTTTCCAACAATTGCATCGTCTTCGCCAAGGGCCATCTGAGTCGGTGATGCAATTTGGCGTTTGTTTCCAAAGTCTTTTGCTTCGTGCAGAGCCAAATATGTTGAAGAGGATCAAGCTAGGAATGTTGTAGCCAACACTTTGTCAAGATCTTGTTGGACTTGTGCATGCACTTGCTCCTGCCACCCTTGACGATGCTCTTCGCTTGGCACAACGTTATGAGACATCGCCTCTTCCTCTTCTCACTGCACGTCTTTCCGCTCCACTTCCTATAGGTGATGGTCCTGTTCCAATGAAGGTTGATGCTGCTGCTGCTCGAGTCCAAGGACAAGCACGAGGACGTGGTCGTAGCCGTGATGTTCACTGCTGGGCATGTGATGAAGTTGGTCATACTTATCGGCGTTGTCGTCGTTTTCTAGATTGGCAACCTCCATTTCTTGGGTGGAGACCTTGGCGTCAGCAACGTCCCATGGGTGCTACTGCAGTGGAAGCTCTAGACACCGAGATGCATCTGGGAAACGAGGAGACACGCGAGTAATGGAGGGACCTTGCGCGAATAAATCAGTGTTTCGGGAGTATCATCAAGGGGTTCACTTGGCACCGGTTCATCCAGTGTTTACTTTCCAAGCTCGTTTTTATAACAAGAGGTCTTCTATTATTCTCTCCGTGTTGGTTGATACAGTTTCGAGTTTATCTTCTATTGCTCGACCTGTTGCCACATGTTGTCGTCTACACTTGCATCATACGGTTGAACCAATTTTCATTCTTTATGGCAACGGCCATACACATGCATGTGCACGGGATGAGGCGGACCTAGTTGTGCGTGTGGGTGATCTCGAGCTTGAGTTGCAGTCGTTGCGGGTGGTGCCGAGTCAAGCTTTTGACCTCATTCTTGGTATAGATTGGTTGCAGAGTAATCATGCCAAGTGTGACTTTGAGGCTTCTCCCCCTTGTCTCATACTTATGTTTCATCCATTCCTCTCATTTCCGTACCTCTTCATCCCTTTACTTTTACCTTTGCTTCCATTACTTTTGTCCCCCCACTATTTCCTCTTATGTTTCCGTCTTGTTTTGCTCTTTTCTTTTACGATCCTTCTGACAATCTTTGTGTTGCTGCGGTTGACCGGCTCATGAAGGAGTATTCTGATCTCTTTGAATTTGACCTATTGTCTAGGGCCAAGATTGCCACATGTCATCCGATTCCAACTAGGGATGCTCGTCCAATCAAGGTTCCTATTCACGTCGGTCACCCAAGGAAATTAAGATTTTACATGCAAACGTCAAGGAGATGCTGGAGAAGGGTGTTATTCGGAAGTCGCGGAGTCCTTGGGCATGTGAACCTCATCTTGTGACGAAGCCTGATGGGAGTATTCATTTTTATATCGACTATCGTTCGTTAAACGAAGTGACGATCCTAGATGTGTACCCTCTTCCTCACACTACTTTTCTCTTGGATCGTCTTGGGCGAAGTCATTGGTTCACCAAGCTAGATCTTGCTTCTGGGTATTAGCAAGTACCGATGGCCGAAGAAGATATTCCTAAGACTGCTTTTCGTATGCCATTTGGTTTATACGAGTTTTTGGTGATGCCGTTTGGTTTGAACAATGCTCTAGCAACTTTCCAACAGATGATGGACGAGGTTCTTTGCGATATGCCGGAGGTGACTGCTAACTTCATTGATGATGTTTTGATCCACTCAGAAGGGACGTGGGAGGAGCACGTTCATGATGTTTGTAAAGTGTTGGATCGGCTACGTGACCTTAGTTTAAAACTGAAGCAGTCGAAGTGCGTGTTTGGGTCCAAGGACACAATTTATCTTGGGTATCGTATTTCATATAAGGGTTTGCAAGTTGATCATAACAAACTTGTGGCTGTTCTAAAATTCCCTACTTCGAAGTGTGTAAATGATGTGCAGCGCTTTTTGGGCAAGGTGTAGTATCTCAGTCGTTTTGTGGATGATCTTTCTAATTGCACTACACCATTGCGAGTGTTGCTGAAGTCATCAATGTCATCTTTCATCTGGTCTCCAGATTGTGAGCAGGTGTCTATGGATCTCAAAGAGCTATTGATGACTCCTTCAGTTTTGGCATATCCTAACTACACTCGACGCAATGGCTATTGACTTCATTGATGATGTCTTGATCCACTCAGAGGGGACGTGGGAGGAGCATGTTCATGATGTTTGTAAAGTGTTGGATCGGTTACGCGATGTTGGTTGAAAACTGAAGCGGTCGATGTGTGTGTTTGGGTCCAAGGACACAACTTATCTTGGGTATCGTATTTCACGTGAGGGTTTGCAAGTTGATCATGACAAACTTGTGGCTGTTCTAAAGTTCCCTACTCCGAAGTGTGTGAATGATGAGGTTCGCGATGCTCAAAAGATTGAACCGTGGATTCGAAGGCTTCGAGATGGGTTTGAGAATCCTGCATCACTTACTGATGACTTGCCTTTCTAGCATTTACATTCTCAATATCACCTTGAAGACGGCCTTCTTTATTTTGTGGGGACGGATCTTGATGATCATTTACGGCTGGTGGTGCCTTCTGTCTTTATTCCGCGGTTTCTCCATGTCTACCATGATTCTCCTGTTCTAGGTGGGAATATGGGACATCGTCGTGTAACCAAAAAGCTGCACAAGTCTTTTTATTGGCCGGAGATGCAACATGATATTATCCGATATGTGCGTAGCTGCATTTGGTGCCATGCTCGTAATACTCCCCCTCATGCTGCCGAAGGATGGTTGGAGTCAATTGCGGTTTCCCGTCCGTTTGAGTTGGTGGCATTTGATATTATGGGACCTTTTCCACGGTCAATTGCTGACAATGAGTATGTTATTATTGCTTCTGACTACTTGAGTCGTTGGGTGGAAGTTGGTGCTCTTGTTAGTGCCTCTGCAACTGCTGTTGGATACTTCCTCCTCAATCGAGTGGTGTTCCAACATTCTTGTCCAGAGTAGATTCTTTCGGATAATGGTCCCGCATTTATGGCTGAGGCATTTCATGTTTTGATGTCTCGGTTGGGGATACGCCACACTTTCACAAGTGCTTATCATCCACAATCAGACGGTCTAGTGGAATGGCTCGTTCAGACATTCAAAGGGATGATTGTGAAGTATGTGAACTTTCAACATTTGGATTGGGATGGTTATTTGCCGTCTCTTCGGTATGCATATATCACAGGGGTGTAGAGTTCTATTAGTGCTTCAGCATATAAACTCCTATATGGTCATGATCCAATATTACCAATGGAGCTGGGTTTACCTTCGCGATTGCCACGAGCTGCCGATGCTAGGTCATGGGATTAGTATTTGACGAGCATTCTTCCATTTGTCCGAGCAGAGTCTACCCAACACTTAGGCTGTGTACAAGTGGGACAACAATGGCACTACAACTCCCATTATCGTCCACCTGCAAAGTACAAAGTGGATGATTTGGTATTAGTCCGTTTTCCCCATCTCACGGTACATGGTTTATCTAAGGGGTTTTTTGCGCAATGGAAAGGACCGTATCGAGTGTTGCGGCAAGTTGGACCACAAGTTTATGAGGTTCGGCATGACGTTCAGTAGGCCGATCCTCTAGAGATTGTGCATGTGCAGCAGCTGAAACGCTTCATACAAAGGGATCATGAGGAGTTAATACCACCTACAAATCCACTAATGCCTCCTCCTGACGTTCCTCCAGATCCCGGCCCATCTACAAGAGAACGCTGATGGTCTTCCATTATTCCGAGAGGAGGGGATGATGTGAGGGCCAAGTGTATGGCTACGATGCCGTATACTAATATTAGCATAGTGGGATTTTGGTAGCCGTTGGATTGATTTCAATTTGGACCACTCGCTCCTGTATATAAGCTAGGGTTTTTGGGCTAATTAATATGCACATTTTCTATATTCCCTTTTCATATTCCAAGCACTCACACACACACACACACACCACACACACCCCTCCATCTCGGTCCATCTCGGTCCATCACGAACTCCATCTCGGACTCCATCTCAGTCCATCTCGAACTCCATCTTGGTCCATCTCGGACTCCATCTCGGACTCCATCTCGGACTCCATCTCGGATTCCATCTTGGGTCCATCTCGGACTCCATCTCGAACTCCTTCTCGGACTCCATCTCGGATTCCATCTCGGGTCCATCTCGGACTCCATTTCGGACTCCATCTCAAGTCCATCTCGAAGTCCATCTCGTGTCATGTGTTGGTCCTCTTGCATCCCTTTTCTAGAGACTCACTTATTGCTCACTTTGTGCTTGTTCCTCGAGCACTTCGTTGGGAGTTCCTCTCCTGCTCTCGACCCTTCAAGTCAGAGCTTTTAGTCCAAACGTGTTACGCTCATTTGGTTTTTTGCTTCGGCCACCACCACATGGCACCCTTCCGGCTCCACTTTGGGGCCTAGGGATTTTGTGTCTCACAACTCCACCACCCATAGACAAAGTTCGATGTCCTCATCGAACGATAGACTATTTCATAAAGTAATACCAACATGTATTACCCTTTCCATCCTTGGCACCTCGCCAACATTCGTTAATGGTTTGACACCAAAGGCTCACCATGCTTTGTTCATCCTCTAAGGAGCATAGTCTCTCCAACTTAGAAACTCATTCGACCATTTGTGGTGGTTCTCTCCTTTTATTGGTTTAGTTCTCGCTAAACCTGTTAGAGACACCTTATCTAACTCAATCTCACTATAAGCCACAAAATTTTCCTTTCCAATTTGCCAGCTTACCTCGTCTATCTGTCCAATACTGTCTTGGCTTTTGCTAAGTTCCTTCGCCAAAGTTCCCGCCTATGGTACCAGCTCCTACTTGGTTCTACTTGATTTCAGTTACTCACTGCACAAGCAACGGAGTGTTAGCCATCCATCCACGGATTCCCAAATCTCTCCCAATCCCCCTCCCTGGGTTAAACTGGACTGAAGGTTCGGCTACATTCCCCACAAGCACAAGCAGCCAAACACACCAAGCTTCCAGGTTCCTAACATCCCTTGGTACCACAAGACTTGATCATGGGACCCTCTAAATCCCAAGTCTTGGGTGCAACACTTGCTTCGGGACGCCGGGGCGAAACACCGTGGCCTAACGGCCCGGTATGGGTAGCTCTACCCCCCACTTCCATCCCGAAGGGGAGGTCCAAGCCTCTAGGAAGGGCGAGGACCAATGAGCCATATGGTACTCAAGTGGGGCACCATTCCACATGAGCTAGGAGCACTGTAGTCGGTTTCCCTTTCGAGAGTGGGAGCTACTCTTGAGCAGTTCCTTGGATAACCCCTCTGGCACCAACCAAGTCCATGCTCACTCCCACCTAAGGCCCCTCGGTCTCAATCTCAACCTCAAGTCAGTTTGGAAGCCCCACTGAAGAGTTCCTTCAAAACTGGTTCCTAGACCTCCCTATCCCTACTATACTTTTGGAACCCCCTGCAGCCCCCCCCCCCCCCCCCCCGGGAGATGCACGCTTTGGGCTTTCACCCCTTGACCTGTATTAGTACTCGGACTCAGTCTCGGGCTTGATCTCGGACTCGATCTCGGACCCGACTTCAGATTCGGTCTCGGACTCAATCTTGGACTCGATCTCGGACCCGATCTTGGACCTGATCTCGGACTCGACCTCGGACTCAACCTCGGACTTGGTCTCGGACCCGATTCTTGGATCTCGGAGTCCGTCTCGAACTCGGTTTCCGAGTCGGCCTTGGACTTGATTCCGGACTCTATCTCGGCCTCGAACTCGGTTTCCGAGTCGGCCTTGGACTTGATTCCGGACTCTATCTCGAACTCGGTCTCAGAGTTGGTCTTGGACTCGATCTAAGACTCGGTCCCATCCGATGAACTCTTTGTCATTTTGGTCATGCTTTTGGGGGTCCTTTAGCCTATGACACCTCGGCGAGTTAGTTCCTTACAACTCCACCACCCATAGAAGAAGTTCGATGCCCACATCGAACGTCTCTCTTTTCTATCCTACGACTTGTTGACCATGTCTCCGGGGGCATCCCCCCACTTAGCGGTGTGCCTAAGTTAGCCTCCCCGGCCAAGAGCCCATGACAACGGAATATAGGTGTCCCTATACTCCTCACCTCACCACGCCCTAGTATGGGGTTGGGATTTGAACCCAGCCTTGCTTTATTAGGGGGTTAGGACTCGAACCCAACCTCCGTAGAATATGTCTACGGATTTAACATCCCCGCAGGGAGTCGGGTGTAGTTCCCTACGCTTGCTCAACTTAGCTAACCCATGCTAATTAGCTTACCTTCGGCGCACCTTTGGGTCCCAACATATGCCATTGCTCAACATCACAAATTGATACTTTAATTGAACTTTGCATAAGTACATAGAGTTCTGCCTTGTAGAAATTCCTCCACTAGATCTTGCGCATTCGCTAGGTTCTCTTCCGGTTCCCATGTTGCCTTGTAGTGTGGAAATCCTTTCCACTTCACATGGAACTCTCTCACCTCGCGTCCTTGTCACTTGCTCTTGCGCGCATTGAGGATGGCCTCGACTTTGTATTCCTCTTCCCTTTGGATAACCTCAGGTAAAGGCCTTACTTGGTCCTTGCGAAGCGGATCCTCAAAGTATAGCTTGAGTAAGTTCACGTGGAACACTAGGTGCATCTTCCCCATCTCTCGAGGAAGTCGGAGACGGTAAGCCACTTTACCGATTTGTGCCTCAATCTCATAAGGCCCCGCAAACCTGCTTAAGGAACTCAAGATCAATTCATTTACGGAATACATGCATTTTTACCTTTGGGTCAATTTCCAACTGATCCCGCTTGGTAGCCTGAGATTCTTGGTGTTTAGCCACACCTTCTCCCCAGCTTGGAAATCTACATCCTAACACTTCTGGTTCACGTACTTGGTTTGCCTTTGTTAAGCTCATTCCAAGGAATCCCTCACAAGATTCCAAATGTTGAGTCTTTTCGCCGTGAATGCCTCCACTGCGGGTAACTCTCCATGATACTCGGCCACACCGAGCTCCACAGGACCTTCAATAGCTCGCCCATTGATGACTTCCCATGGACTCACCCCGATACTCGAATGTGGTAAATTGTTATAACACATTTCCGCAAGTCCCAAATGACTTTCCCAATCGGTCTGGTTTCCCGAGACATAGCATCGCAAATAATCCTCTAGCTGCCTATTCACCCTTTCCGTTTGTTCGTCTGTCAAGAAGTGTTAGTGCCATCAAACTTGACTTAATACCCCATACCTATCTGTGGGTGATAGGCTGTGAAGCTCTATTTCGTTAAAGTGGGAATTGTCATTATCCCACTTGTAAAATAAGGTTTCCAAACCTTTATATAGTATATAAATATAACAAAATTCAACTGTATTAAGGCATATGCCATTTTATTTTAAACAAGGAAATGTCTACTCAATCACTTCTCCTCCCCCTGCCACTGCTTCACCTTTCTCTTCTCCTTGTCATCGTCGTCCAATTTCTTTCCATCCTTTTAATATTGGCTTAGTTGCTCCGAGTCTAGGTGGAGCCCAAGTCCCCATTCAATTTTTACTTTCCCCTTATTAATAAAACAACTTCGTAGACTTCCAATAACATGCTGTAACACTTTTAGTATAATGCAAATCCTCTCAAAGAATTGTCTTTTAATATTAATACAATGGTATGGAACCCCATGCCATAATAAGTTACATTTTTAAATAAATACATGCCAACTCAGACTGTTATTTTTTGCCTCCAACGCCTATACAATAATCTTGGAATTTCATCACTCTCCACACTATCAGGATTTAAACCCAATAGTAATGCCATCTCTTCTCTAATACGTTCACGCTCATGTTCAGTGGTCGAAGAACCCATCCGGTTGAGCAGATTATGGAGATGCGGATAGTGCTTGGCTAGACAATATACATGCCATAAATGATGACTGGTGTTTGTCCGATCAAATGGCTTCTGATATACCGTTCCATCTGCCATTTGGTTGATTTCTGCAGCCACCTCCTGGACTGGCCGGTTCTCTATCACCATCGCTCCAAGCCGTTTTGCAAAGTCCCCCAGAACATACGGTTTCTTCTCCCTAGTTTCCATACTGCAAAAGATGGGGTGCACTGCATATGTGTGCGTGTTCGCTGCAGTTTTAATCGGCGAGTCATCGATGATGAGGATTTCACTTGACCTAGCAGTCCGGTTCATCACTACAGCCTCTGGCTTGATGAAGATGGGCTTGCTACCCCTCACATGGACCATAGTCAAGCAATCCTCCTGCGTTAGGAGAAAGTCAAATGGTAATATTACTCGCATCTGATCGTGCATCATCTGTAGCAACGTTAATGCATTGTGGCGCATCATGGATGTCCAAACTCCCAATTGCAAATTGAACCTGGCCCTCTTTTTTAAGTGTCACATGGTCATTATTAGATCCCACAGTTTCTCCCGTGTGATTAATGTGAATCTGTCTCTTTTGACCAACTTGCGACCGTAGGCTTTGGAGGGTGCAGTGACATTTGAGGACGAGCCACGCTCATGGGAGAAAAGGACACCGTTCAGATCAAAAACGATACAGCACCTTCGCCGTGACTCTGAAATGAAATGCGTCAGCATAAAAAATGGTACAAGTCAATTTTACCATCTACAATATTAGCGAATGGTGCTCCCGATGGTCGTTGAAAGGGTTTTGGTCGAGGAAACGTGAAGGGCGGAAATACTCTCCTCTGCAATATGGGTCAATCGCATCCGATGGCGTGTGGGCACATGCCATTTCAGCTGTAGACTCTGGTACAACTGGCTCAACAGTGGCATGGGGTGGTTCCGATGGCGTGTGATCACACGCCATTTCAGCTGGTGCCTCCGTTGGCAAAGTGGACATGACCGAACAGGCAGCAGGGGCGGTGTAGGGAGGTTCCAACGGCGCGTAGTCAGACGATTGGGCACACGTTGAGTCCGTTGGAAATGAGGATACGACCGGCTCGGCGGCTAGGGCAGCCTCATGCGAGTCCAATGGCGCCTGGTCACCGTCAGTTGGATACGTGGACAAGATTGACTCAGTGGTATGGGCAGCATCAAGTGGAGCGTGGTCAGCTTGCTTGGCGTTGATATGGATAGTAGCCTCCACCAGCTCTGATGACTCTTGCAGGCAAGTAGAGTCCACTGGCGGATCCATATGCATGTCCAAATATCTCCCTTCGATTGAGATGGTATCCTCCCTACTGGCTACTAAAAACAAACTCATTAACACATTGAATCGACTATACTGTATTTACCATCAACTGCTATTGAGGAACTAGGACCGATATCACTTGGGCGCATTGCTGATTCTGAAGGATTGGACATACATTTCGACCCTTGTTTGGCACTATCCTTCCTCGACACTAAAGGCTAGAGTTTGTATCTTAATTCAACTGAATAATCTCTACTTACCATTTGCTTTGCAACCTACATGGACAATGTTAGAAATGGTAAAAGGTTAGGAATGGATGTACTATTATTTACCTGATGGTTTGTCTTGTATGACCTTCCTCCGTTGCTCTTTGGCCACCTCAGGCTGGCCATCGTCGTCATCATCGTCGTCGTCGTTATTGTGATCGTCACCATTGTGAGGACCATCCAAGTCCTCTTCGTCCTCCTCTTCTTCGTCCTCCTCTTCTTTGTCCTCCTCTTCGTCCTTCTGCTCTTCCTGCTCATTATCTTTCTCTGGCTCCTCATCCCCCTCCTGCATTTCTTCCATAGGCTGCTCAGGCTGGATGGCTTGTTCTTCCAGGACCATCTTGGGAAAATCATCTGGCCGAGTCTCCATCTCAAAATACAAGACATCCATAGCTTGTTTTAGTGCGTGACCTAGGACCGTATCCTCACCCGACTGTCTTAACATGGTTTTTGCACATTCTTACACCCTTCGAAGACGACGAGATGAGAAAAACGTGGCCCTGACTTGAAAAGCATCCCTCATCCATTGTACCTCTCCATTGAGATTGGGGAAGGGGAGTCCGCCATAGGAATCTGAGTCAGGAGGTGGTGACTGGCTACCTTCACTCAGCCCTTGATCTGCAATGAATGGCATGAGCACACACGCCATAACCGCGAGGCATTACCTATCATCTTTTCATTGCCCTTCTTCCTTTTCGAATCAAACGCCTCTGATCCCGACGACTGTCCAACGTGCTTTCGCTTTTTATGACCACTGCCAGTTTGAGCTTGGCTGGTGCTTGCCTGTTTTGCCTTTGAAGAAGTGTCTCTTGCAAGGAATGGCATGAGACCACACGCCATTGCAAATATAATTTGTACCTCCTTTTTCCTATTGCTTGTCTGTTTGTCCTTCTTCGACGCGCCACCAGTGTGCTTTTCAGTCCTCATGTCTGAATATTCACAACGATCTATAATCAAAATGGCATGAGGCCTCACGTGACCTTACCTTGTGCAGGTTGTGAGCTCGGCCCAACATGGGTATCTTCAACAGTAGCTGTTAACGCCGTTTCAGCATCTGGGGGTGGCCACGCTCCTGCATACAGAGCTTGTGAGATAACATTTAAACTTAAAGTGCGTACTCACCAGGTTCGCAGAGAAGATACTATTTTTCTTTGGCAACTGTAATTATATGCTCCATTGAAGTCACCTCTTCAATGGAGTTTGTCACCGCAACACACGGGACACCCTTGAGTAGTGCGGCTCGAAAGAATAGTCCGCCGCAGTTGTACTCGACAACGCATTTGCCCTTGGAGTCGGAAGCAGGTGACCCACCCGCTATTGCGTTGAAGACCCAGCTGAGCATTTCCCATGCTGCACCTGGAGCTTTCTCTGGATTCGAAAGCTCCATAGCCGTCTTCAGTTCCTCAGGCACAGGTAAATTGACCTCCCTCAGATCAATTCGATCGGCCTTGTCGAACGAAGCTGGGAAGTCACTCTAGTCCCACTCTGCTGCAGGACCAATAACAAGGGCGAGTGTGAAGATGCAGACATTCGTCGGTATCTTCTTCTTAGCCATTATCCCATGGATCTCCTACATCTCTTTGCCTTTCAACCGAGCCTTCACCTCGTTCAAGGCCTTCCAGAACTTGTGATAGGATTCGGAGTCGTAGATCATATAGTGGACTGAAGATTCCACCTCCGCAAGTCCCACCATTAAGTTAATGATGGAGCTAACTTCGTCTGCATGAGTGATCTCCTCGTTTGTGAAGTCCATCACACAAAAGATGTTCTTGACCTGCTCATCTCCGCGGGAAACGATGCTCCTCCACCTTTGATCCTCATCGGAATTCACGTATACCCGGTAAAGTTCTCGATAGGCCTCTGCTATGGGGTCGAGCTGTTTCTGAAGCCGGCGGTCGACATCCCTCTTAATGAAATTTGGATACTGATCCAACTTCTCAGCTTTACTTTTCGTGGCATCCCGTAGCAGATCGATGAACTTGGGGGCCCCCTTCACGTACTTGTCGATGTCTTCATTTGACAACTCCAGCTCTTCCATCATCTCTTGCGTGGTGTCGATGCTCACCCTCTCCACGGCCACTTGCTCGAAGATCCAATCCTTCAATAGCGCACGAGCTCTCAGAGTCGTGCACAAGTCCTCGTATGTCACAATATGGCTGGGAGTCATTTTGGTCTTGTTGAAGACTACCTCACCACGTAGAAGAGCATTAGCCACTATCAGAAGGTCGTCGTCGTCTAGAGACCGCAAGAAACGCAAGGCGTTGAGCTTCAAATCATTGGGCTTCCGGCCGTCCTCCACACCCATTGAGTTTAGCAACTCCCCGTCATGGTACCTCCTCAGCACATCTACCCATTTGTCAAAAACAACTTTTGTCGCGAGTAGAATGTTATGGATGCTGAGTGTGTCATGGACCCCCAGTGTTTTCGAGAGAAGACTCGAGAATTCCTGCAATGGAAATGGCGTGAGGCCACATGCTATGCCACATGCAACGAGGCTTACCTGCCAGGCGCTAGTTGCTAGTGCATGTCCTTGTCCTGGTTTTTGTGGCTTCTTCAGTTGAACCCAGAGCTTCCGTATTCGTGCCAATGTCTCGTGCAGACCCGATTTGTAGTACGTTTCTTGCTTGACATTCTGCGCGTGGGAGATGTATATGATAGATCGGAGGGGCGAGTTGCCTTTTATCAGGCGGACAACTCTTGTCTTGAAGACTTTCTTCACCTCCTCGCCCACCATAATATCCACAACTATCTCTTGCATCGCCAAGCTAGAATGCTGCCCGAAGACGGCATAGAACCGGATGTTCTGATCGTCCAACACTTTCCTATTGATCAAGTCTGGAAACCTCGTCTCGCCCTTCATTGTTCGGTAGTAGGGGATCACGTCTGCAATGTCGGGTGTTACTGGACTTGCCAGCATCTTCTGCTTCAGTTTCTCCACCCACTCATCAGATACTAGCCTGTGGTTGTATTTGCTTTGGATGTCGATACGGCTCACGTCGATTGTATATACTTTGTTGGAATAGTAACAAGTACTATTATCTGCGACGATTTTTGCTGCCTCTTCTTGCTCTTTCTGCTCTTTGCGGCTCTTCTTTTTGGTGGGTGTAGTGTTCGAACCCGAGGCAATGGCATCATCGAGTAGCTTCTTTTTTGGAGCAGGAGAGTCGGACGTCGGCTTGAGCTTGAACACCCTTTTCTGCTTCGGGGTAGTTTCTAGATCGACCCCCTTCCCCTTCGCTTCGTGAACTGGAGGCACTCTCAACGGCTCAATGTTGGAATATAGTTTTTGAACATCGCCGTAGGTGAGGTCCGTGGATTCCATGTGATCTTCATAGACCCGCAGCGTCTTTGAAATTGTGGGCCTCCTGGACAACCTCTCCCTAGCTCCCTCTAGGAATTCCTTATAGCCGCTGCCCCCCTCCGGGAAGCCGCTAGGATGTGCAAGGTGGATCTTGAAGGCGGATGCTGTCTCTACCACAAGTGCCAGTCCATATTCTTGCATGGAACTGCATGGAGTGTCTGTCACTTGGATGAGGATCCCCATGCATTCTTTTCTCCCACCATCTGTGTTGTACAGCCTCAGATCCTCGCCTTCCATCCCGAAAGTCCAACTGGTGAGCTCCTCCCCCTTCTCTGCATCCACATTGACAGTGGCTGGAAGAAGAACGCAATTCCTCGCCTGTTCAGAAATGCACAACAATTAGAGCTGACAGATGAAAAGCTAGCAGCTGGAAATAACGTGAGGCCACACGCCATTCACCACTGCATCAGATGTCTTGAGGCTGCATCCTAAGATGGCGTGAGGCTACACGCCATCTGTAACCGAACTGCACTCGAGAGCCCAATCGGTGCATGCCAATGTTGCTATTGAATGGCATGTGGCCTCATGCCATTTTCTACTTGGCCTAAAAGACTTACCATTTGAAGCCGAATGGAGGCATGACAATCGAGGCCGGACTCGCTGGCGAATGTGCATTGTGTGTGCAGTGGATCATAACAGCAAGGCTACTCTGCCACTTACAGTTGGAGAGTGGCGCTGAAATCTCCCGGGACGCCAAGTGGGCTGCGTGTGGGTGGCGGAGTGGGCGGGGGAGTTGGCGGCGAAGTTACAAACTGGGTGTGTCTTGAAGTGGACGCCGATGCACACGAGCGCGATGCGAGCGCGAGTGTGATGCAAGCGCGAGTGGACGCCGATGCACACGAGAAACCTGTAGAGAAAGTAGATGAGCGCGAATGTGAGTGTGATCGCGATGTGAGCGCGAGTGTGCGAGCGCGAGTACGATGTAAAACCTAACCTCACACGCGCGAAATGTCATGACGGTTGGTAATCCCGCCACGTCATCATTCCTCGGACTTGGGCGCCACCATTAATTTCTGGATTGCCGCCCGCATGCATGCACGTGAAATCCAAAAGAAATCCGCAATGTCATCATTCCTCGGACTGCATGCACGCGAAATCCAAAAGAAAGATCATGATTGGGATATCATTTAATACCCTCGCTATATTTATACCATGCATGATTGGATATTCCAAAGCATCTTGTATTTCCAAAAATGCCAGATGTTCAACTAAATAAAGAATGGTACACAATGTCCTTCTTGATGACCCTGCAAAGAAGCATCTCGATCGGACACCACATGAGACCACACGAGCCTTACAATGTTTCAGGGGCATTTGCCATAGATCCGACCGTTATTTTGCTCCAAGATTCTATAGTTTGGTGTGCATTGACCTTTCCATCGATACTGCAAAGGGACATCACAATCAGATGTGGGATCACAAGAAACCAACTTCACTAACTCTGGTTTCACCAAGATCTACGTAAGGAGTTATGAAATGAAAGGACCCTCTCTATTGAAATGTGTTTATGGTCCTGACATATCAAAGGATTTTGCATCAAGTTCTGTATTTGCATGTTTATCAAGCTACTGAATTGCTAAACCCTAAACCCTAAACATGTGGCAAATGCTGCGTGAAGAAAGATGCCCTTTCTGGGCAAATGCTGTAAGAGGCAGATGCCGAGCAGATGTATCTCAGGCTAGCGAAGGGGACAAACGAAAGATAGCTATAAACATGACGGGATGCAAATAGATTACTAGGCTGGTCCTGCGAAAATCAAAAACCATAATTGAAAACATTGAAAATGCAAAAAGAAAGGTTTATAATATTTTTGAATTTTAAGCAACCAAAGGAATGTAAGTAGGGCATGTGTTTGTAAGTTTAAAAATGCCTCAACCACTTAAATTCCCAAGTAAATAAAGCTGTTTTTATTTTTCGTACAGGTAAACTTTATAGCGTGTGGGCTCATGCAATTTTGAACCCAAAAATGCACCAAAAAATGCTCGACTAGCATTATTCTTTGAATGGCGTGTGGCCTTATATTGCCATAAATGGACGTACACACACAACATAATTATTCCTTTACACGGCGTATAATCTTGGCGCGGATCGCTGACATGGCATGGCAAAGTTCGAATCACTGACATGGCACAGCTGAATCGAGGCAAGGACATGATGTGACAAAGTTCAACCTCCGACAGCAAAGTCTAGAAGCTACTCAGTTTGAAATTTGTCAAAGGAATCATAAGATCTGGTTTGTCAGAGGATTTGATGTGACGTTCAAGCGTGTGTTATTTTTGAATTCTCGAACTCATTCCTAGGTCTATCATTTTTGTGCGCCGTGTTCTTGGTTCCGCTGAGCGCAGTGAGCACTGCTTGTGTAAGCGGCATTGTGAGCTGTGGTTTATGCGTCTACGAGCGGTTGCGGCATTGCGAGCGCCATTGCGAGCGGCAGTTTATGCGAGTGGCAGTTTGTGCGAGCCGCGCTACGAGCAGTTGCGGTGTTGCGAGCGGCGCTACGAGTAGTTGCGGTGTTGCGAGCGGCACTGTCTTTGGTGTGGCTACCGCTTCCTCTTGATATTCGGCACTTGTGCTTCCTGGTATGTTCACCATGGAATGGCTTAGGACCACATTTAGAAATGGCATGAGGCCACATGCCATCTTGGGCCCTTGCAATTTCATGGCTAGCATATTGTCATGTATGTTTTTACTTGCCTGCAGCTGTGTGTATATCAAGATGGCATGAGGCCTCATGCCATCTTTGGCGCCTACTAGCCTATTGCCATATTCCTTTTGCCTTGCTGCAACTGTATATATTTTTGTATGGGTGAGTAGTCACGCACACAAAGATATATACAGTTGCAGCAAGGTAAAAGGAATATAGCAACAGGCTAGCATATTGTCATGTATGTTTTTACTTGCCTGCAGCTGTGTGTATATCAAGATGGCATGAGGGCTCATGCCAATTTTGTGAATGCGAAATTTCACGTGGGTGTCAATAGCATGTTTGAATAATGGCATGTGGCCTCATGCTATTGAGGTTGTTTGGTATGTTATGATTTAGGCCATTCTCCAATCATTTTTTGTATGGTCTTAACTTCTTTTCTGCACTTTCAGAATAGCCTTCGCAAGTGCGACGCATGTTCCCTCCGTGGATCTTAAGAACCATGCTACATGGATTCAGACAAAGGTGTTTCTAAACAACCCCGAGGGGGAGGTGGTAGCTGAGGGCTTAGCCACAGTTGTCGATCCAAGAGATGCGGTTGCTAATCAAGAATTGGGCTTGGATGATATTGGAGTTGCGATTTTAGAGGTTGTTGACACAGAAGAAAATAGTCTGACTATTGAAAGCATTGTGCAGTGGAAATTGAGGCACTTAGTGTTTGAGAATGTGAAGGATTCACAATGCTGATTGGGATGCTATTGAAGAGGAGAGAGCAAGATACAAGACATTGTCCTGGAAGGTAGCTCGCAATTTTGTGTATGAGGCATTACGGTCATCTGTTGATGCTTCAAAACATCAGGTGGGGGGCATGGTCTTCCAGAGGGGTTTGGTCTGCATGAAGGCATGGAGAATCATTTATGGAGTCCCTCTAACCACATTCTACAGAATCAAAACTGAGTTCGAGGAACAAAGGGTTCAACAGGCAGTCCATGGGAACGATGGTACTCACAAAACCAGGGGTCATGTTGTATATGGAGAGGCAATCTTCAAGAGGTTTGTCGAGACATGTAGCGAGCAGCAACCACATAAAACCCACCTCTTGGAAGATGGAACTCGAGACACCCAACGAGTTCTCCCTTCCATGTATACCAAGGAGGCCATATTGGAAGATGTGAATCGGGAACTCCAGAGTAATGGCTACAGGAAGCTGAGCCAATCTAGATTTAGTAGATTGTGGAGCAACAGGTTCAGGGATGTGAGTATAGGAAAGTACTCTAGCTTTTCAAAGTGTGACGAGTGCACTGCTATCAAAATGGCTTTGTCGAAGAATTCTTGCATCGCTCAAGAGCGAGAGACGTTGGTTAGAAGGCGGCTCGACCACAACATCGAGCAGAGAAGCTGCAGGACTGCATATTATCATAACAGGATTCTCTCCATGGAGAGACCTGACTCTTACCTCTGCATCATCCACGACAAAATGGACCAGAAAAAGACGTGCTTACCTCGACTCAATCCTGCCCCCAAGGCAATCTCTTCATCCATGCAACTGCCTGTGTCTCTGTTTGGCATAATTGCTCATGGGCATGGTGCCCAGAACTATGGGAACTTCTTTGTACCTCTATGGGGTGGCGGGGGTGCAAACATGATGATTGCATCCCTAGCAAAACACTTAAGGTCTCTGCAAAGTGTGCAGACTAAGCTGAACGGCCAACCCTTGCATAAGGCCCTTGTCGATCGAACCCCATACAGGGTTCAGCTGGAGGAGGAGCAAAGGCTTGCAGTATCGCGTGGGGCCCCATGCCATCCCAGTGAATATGTTGGCCGTCAGATTGTAGGGTTATCACGTGAGGCCTTATGCCATTCCGACGAGGCTAGTCGCCCGGTGAATGCACATCCTCATCCAAACGAAGCAGAATCTCAAGGAAGTTCTTGCGGCCGATGTGGCCTTCCACCCCATCTTCTGCTCCAAACAGACAATGCTGGCAGTGAGAACAAAAACATGTACGTCTTCGCATACTTGGCGATGCTTGTTGCCAAAGGCATATTTGAAATGGTTACACTTGGCTTTCTCATGGTTGGGCACACTCATGAAGACGTCGATGCCATGTTCAGTCACCTGGCAGAGTCCCTCTGGCGATCCAATGTCCTCACCCTCCCACAACTCTACGATGAATTCCAAAATTGCATCAAAGGCACTATTGAAGTTGCACTTATGACAGAGGTTCCAGACTTTAAGGGGTTTGTAAGAGGCTACATCAGGGACAGATCCGAAACGCTGATTGGCCACTCCAAGCCTCTTTAGT
The DNA here is from genome assembly GCF_000143415.4 of Selaginella moellendorffii. Taxonomy (NCBI): domain Eukaryota; kingdom Viridiplantae; phylum Streptophyta; class Lycopodiopsida; order Selaginellales; family Selaginellaceae; genus Selaginella; species Selaginella moellendorffii. The sequence goes on from NW_003314318.1 coordinate 703,337, forward strand.
TTCATTTCAGCATGCGTGACAGTGCTCCAGTGATGAGGTACAAGATGAGAGAATGGGACACAGTGTGGTTGCTAGTGGACGGCATTGAACTCTTCAAGAGAGATCCCATAACTGGGGAACCTATGATTCCTCAGGGTTCCCCACGGCCGATGCACCCGGATGGACTCAAAGACCAGGAAAGTATAGTGGTCGGGATTAGACAGCATATTGCCTTCTGGAAGACGGGGTTGGTGTTTGGTGGAGAATCCTATTTTCAGAGGTGCAAACCTTTGATCGAATACTAGGAGAAGATTATATTTGCTATCCAAAATGGGCCGGTTGTATATGAAGAATTGGAAGAGTCCTTTTGGCCAGAACCCAGAGCACCAGATAGTAGCGGAACAATGTCCTCTGGAAATGCAATGACAGATAACGATGTTGAGGATCACTATTGTGGGCCGAGGAACAAGAAGCCGGATTCAGCATTCAATCCAGTACAGGTCTGCAAAGGAATGGTCGTGCTTGTCAGACCCAGTAATAAAAAACAAATGATATGGGTGGGGCGCTGCATCACTGATGTAGAGGAGGACGCGGAAACTAACTCCTTCAATGTAACTGTGGAGTGGTTCAAGCCAAGTTCCAGATATACGAAGGATTGCCTAGAAAAGAAATGGGTGCTGAATCCAAGGGATCCCAGCATGAGCATATCGGTGGATAATGTTGTGCATGGTTGGATGCGAAAGCAGAGTGCCACCATCACCTTGCCAGACCATGCAAGAGATGCAGCAAGAGCATTCATAACCCGGGTTCAAGGTGAGATTCATTAATATTCCTTTACTAAGTTTCTAATGTATTTTATTTCAAGGTGAACAATCCGAATCTGAATCAGAGGAGGCATGATGGCATGTGGCCTTACGCTATTCCTAGGTGAGATGATACAAATAACAAGTATAAATTCTTAGTTTTTCTAGCAAATCTTACTTAAAGTTCAAGGTGAACAAGCCGAATATGAATTCATCGGATTGTTATAACAAATTGCGAGGTGATGGCATGAGGCGATACGCCATTTGAGAGTGGTAGCCATTCCTATATGAGGTGAGTGAAATATTTATTAGAAATACCTCATTCAATTGTGCACTTCTAAGTCTTGGTCCACTCAGTACTGTTTGCATGTTTTTATTTTAATTCTTTCTCTAAAATGTTATTTAGCATGTGGCTTCATGCCATTGCTCTCCACAATCATGCATTGAATTTTTCTATCCTTGCATAATACTTCTCCATATATATAGCATGTGCGCACATGTGATATGGTTCATTAGGCCTGATATAGTGTGTGAGGTAAAACAAAGATGATGTGACATATGCATTTACCAATCACACATGCATAAATCTAATAATATGGCGTGTGGCCTATATTAATGGCACATAAACCTATATTGTGGGCTTACGTGCTTTATGTACCATCATTCCCTTGCAGCGTGTGTGTTGGTTTCCTTTTATAACACAACGAACTCCATATTTTAGGGTGAAGAGCGTTCTTATAGCAAGCACAAAATCTGTAAGTGAGGCAAAAAAGGAGACGGAGAAGGAGATAGGTGAAGATGTAGAATATATAAGTCTTCCAAACTCCCCGTACTATACTCCAGGTGATCATTTTTCTGAACAAACGGCAACATTAACAACTATCGAGAACGCCCCAGTAACGTTAGAGACAACAATCCAAAGCAAAACAATTGACCTGGAGAAGGATGATAGTACCGCTGAGAGTACCAAAAAGGAGGTGTCCACTAGCGCTTAGGCTTATAATGGTGTGTGCCCTCATGCCATTTACTTGATCACCAAATACCTTTTTCCCTTTGCACTAGTATATCTTAATACCGGTCTGAGAAATAGAATGGCATGTGCCCTCAGGCCTTTTACTAAATCACCTTTGAAAGAAATGCAAGCCTCTATGTCGTAAAAAAAAGGTACTAGAGAAATTCCTTAATAATATGAATGTTATTTAGTTTCATGAAAATACACTAAGGGTCAAATGAGTTAAATGACTTCTCCAGACTAGCAATGCCTCTTGCTACACCTTCACAATTAGATTCATTAGAAAAAGATAACATTGAATAATATCTAAATGTTCTCACCATTAAGTTATATGTCTGGCTAATAGGAATGACGTTCATCTTGGAAAGCTCACCACACGCTCAATGAACAAACAAATAGTGTGTGCGCGCATGCCATCGCTCTTCTTTAGCTTCAGATTCGGCTTGTTCACCTTGACAATGAGATTTATTATACAACCAGATGGACTCAGTCTGGACACAAAGTCACTGCGCTAGTCACCATGCCCTAGATATGTCTAGCCCCTAGACAAAAAATATATAATTTCACGTCATTTTCAAATACTTGAAAATTTGTACCTAGTCCCATTTTACTGAATAAATCCCACTTTAACGAAATAGAGCATTGTGCTGAATTTCAACTTGGTGCGATACTGTTCTAGGAGAGTTCTCCAGAACCTACTGGTGAAGATCTTATCTCAATCTGAGATAATCTCTTCTGGCCTTCCCCTCACTCGAACCACTTGTTTGAAGAACAGTTTCGCCACACTTTCCGCATCCACCTCTGTTGTGGTGGGTATGAAATGTGCCATGTTCGAAAATCGGTCCACCATCACGAATATCACATTGAACCCCCCGCTTGGGGGGAGTCCCGTGATGAAGTCCATCGTAAGACATTTCCACGGGCGATCTGGAATTGGGATGCTTTGCAACAAGCCCCCACTAGCCTTAGTCACGGCTTTGACTTGCTGACATGTTGGACATGTCTTTATATAGTCTTGGACGTCCTTAGCCATATCTGGTTAGTGATACTTCCTCTTGAGTAAGCCCATTATTTTGGGCACTCCGCCGTGTTTTGCAAGAGGTCCGTCATGACACTCCTCTAAGGCTACCTTCCTTAGTTCCCCTTCTGAGACATACACCCTCGTTTGCTTGTAATAGACGAGTCCATTGCATTCCGCATAGCCCATTTTCTCTTCCGTTGGCAGCTCACCTCTTTGGTGAGCTTCCCGCACTTCCAGATTCCGCAGCAACACTTCTTGTGCTAGACCATCGTTCTTATATGCTGTCCGCACATCATCCCAAAAGGTTGTTGTTGCGCTGGATATCGCCAACTTCAAGCTCGCTTTTCGACTTAGCGCATCTGCCACGATGTTGCTCTTCCCAGGCTTGTACAGAATCTCGCAATCAAACTTGGCCAAAGCATTGGCCCACCGACCTTGTTTCCCCCTTAGGTCGGGTTGTGACAAAAAGTGTTTCGTTGCCACATTGTCCGTGTAAACCTTGAAGTGTCTCCCAAGGTAGTGTCGCCACTCCTTGAGCGCCTTGACCACCTCAAACAGTTCCTTCTCGTGGGCAGGCCACTTCCGTTGAGCCTTGTCCAACTTCTTCAAGAAGAATGCTACTGTGAGACACAAAATCCCTAGGCCCCAAAGTGGAGCCGGAAGGGTGCCATGTGATGGTGGCCAAAGTGAAAACCAAACGAGCGTAACACGTTTGGACTAAAAGCCCCGACTTGAAAGGTCGAGAGCGGGAGTGGAACTCCCAACAAAGTGCTCGAGGAACGAGCACGAAGCGAGCAATAAGCGAGGCTCCAAAAAGGGACCCAAAAGGACCAACACATAACACGTGGAAGTGTCTGAGATGGACTCGAGTTGGAGGCCGAGGTGAAGTCCGAGAAGGACTCCGAGATGGAGTCCGAAGTGGAGTCCGAGGTGGACCCGAGATGGAGTTTGAGATGGATCCGAGATTGAGTCCGAGACGGACCAGAGATGGAGTCTGAGATGGAGTCCGAGGTGGAGTCCGAGGTGGACCCGAGATGGACCCGAAATGGAGTCCGAGATGGACCCAAGATGGACCCGAAATGGAGTCTGAGATGGAGTCTGAGATGGACCCGAGATGGAGTCCGAGATGGACCCGAGATGGAGTCCGAAGTCGAGACCAAGACCGAGACCGAGACCGGGACCGAGACCAAGACCGAGATCGGGACTGAGACCGAGACCGAGGGCGAGGCCGAGACTGAGCCCGAGCCCGAGTCCGAGTTTGAGTCTGAGAGGGTGAAAGCCTAAAGCGTTCGTCTCCCAGACCCTGGGGGGTTTGGTGAGCTCCAAAAGTATAGTAAGGGGGAGGACTGCAGTGGAGCCAGTTTGGCTAGGAAAGGCCAGTTTGGCCCAGGAAGGCCGGACCCAGTGTTGGGTGATGAGCTGCCCACTGGGAAGTCCAAGACTAGAGTGAACACAAGTCGACAAGTGGGGCAGCTTGGTGAAGTGTTCAAGAGCTGGCTCTAGTTCCCCCGGGAGATCAAATGGCCAATGCTCCCAGTCCAAGTGTGGGTGGCACTACCAACTTGGATACCTGGTGTGGCTCAACGGAACCTCGCTCTAAGCCCATGGTTAGAGCACTTAAAGGCGAAAGGCGGGGAGAGTACCCAAGAGGCTTGCGTAAGGCCACGATGTTTCAAAATGTTGTCCCAAAGTCCCAAACGGTGAAAGGGAAGAGGAGTAGGCCTCTAATGCAATGACCAAGGATATGGTCACATGGTGAGGAAGTCCCAAAAGATAGTGGGATTTAGCGGTCAGGCCTGCAGGCCTTGATCCAGTGGCAGTGTTGGCGAACACGGCCATAGACTGAAAGGGACTTGGTGGGGACTGGAAAAGAGTTGTCGGGGAAGGCTATTCCCCATGTCTGTGGGCATCCTAAGGATGCTAAGGAGTAGATCAAGGATGATCGCTCATGGACGGATGGCCCAGTCTTTGAGAGACGGGATTATGATGCAGGTGGCGGTAGCCCACCGATGTGACCAAGGTGAATGAGCATGGCGTAGCGTAACGGGCTGGTATGTCGGTGGTACCTTGGGGTGTCGGTCACAGGATCGGACAAGTGGAGCACTTGGACCAAGTGCAAAGATTGAGTGGCATGGATGCCATTCTCGGGGCTAGCAAGCCCCAAGTCCTAATTGGGACTTATGGAGGTTATGAATGAGACTCCTCCAAGTGGTTGGAGGTGTGGTTAAGTGACTAAAGTAAAATGGAAAATTTAGTCGCTTACAGCTATGGGGTGAATATCTTGCTTCAAAACTGCGCCCAACGCAAAGTCTGAAGCATTCGTTTCTACGTCAAAGTCCTTACCAAAGTCTGGTAATGCCAACACCGGAGTTTTCCTCAATTTCCCTTTGAGGTGGACAAATGCCGCCTCGCATTCCGCTGTCCATACCATTTTCCCTTTTCCCATTTGGTCTATTAAGGGCAAGGTTACTCTCGAATAGTGTCTGATAAACTTTCGATAGTAGTTGCATAGCCCCAAGAATGCCCTTAACTCGTGTACATTCGATGGTCGCTCCCAATCCTGGATCGCTTGGACCTTCTCAGGGTCCACTTTGAGCCCATCCTTGCCCACCATATGCTTGAGAAACTTTACCTTTTGTTGAGCAAAGTCACATTTGCTCTCTTTAGCATACAACTTGTGTTCCCTTAGTTTCTCAAACACATTCGTCAAGTGTTTGGTATGCTCCTCTAGCGTTTTGCTATAGATCAGGATGTTGTCAATATAGACAACCACAAAGTGATCCAAATAGGGTACAAAGATATGGTTCATCAACGCCAAAAACGTTGCCGACGCATTGCATAGCCTGAAGGGCATCACCAGAAACTTGAAGCTCCCATACCTCGTTCGACAGGTTGTCTTATCGACATCTTCCTCTGCTACCCTGATTTGGTAGTATCCTGACCTTAGGTCAATCCTCGAGAAGTATTTTGCCTTTCCCAACCTATCGAACAGGTCCTCAATGCTTGGCAAAGGGTACTTGTTCTTCTTTGTATACTTATTGAGCAACTAGTAGTCTATGCACATGCTCATAGCTCCATCTTTCTTTTTCACAAATAACACCGGTGCCCCATACGGTGACTTGCTCAACCTAACATACCCTTTGTCCACCAACTCCTCTAGTTGGCGTTTGAGCTCCGCAAGTTCTTTTTCGTTCAAACGATAGGGGGGACGAACCACCACCTCAGCACCCTCAGCCAGCTCAATCTTATGTTCTATCGGTCGTGCGGGGGGCAACCCCACCGGTAGCTCTTCTAGCATGGTATCCCGGAATTGGTCCAACACCTGCTAGATCACTAAAGGTACTTCTTCCGTTCCTGTCTTTTTGTCACTCCCCACCGAGAGTAAGCACAAAAATGCAGCCTTAGTCCCTTTAGTGAGTTGTCCTCTCGTGGACACCAGGTTTAAGCACAAATCTTTGGCCTTGCATTGCCCTACCTTTAGATCCTGGGCCTCTACCCTAGATCTTCTTCCTTGGGCATTCGCTAGTACCACAAGGTTCCTACCTTGTCCATGCAGGGCTACCACGAGCCAATTGAACTAATCCATCCCGAAGATCACGTTAAATCCTGCCATGTCCAACACGGTGAAATCCATGTCTACTTTCCAAGTCCGTACTTCGACTCTCGCTTGTCGAAATACCTCATTGGTGCTTTGGCTACCTTGAACAAACTCTATAGTCCTTGGGTCGCCCAGCCGCTGCACCATTAGTCTGGCTTGCTGGGCTATGTCTGTAGCCACAAAATTATCCGAAGCACCCATGTCAATAAGGATCTTAACAAAGCTACCTCCAAGCTTCCCTCGGAGGTCTAGTAGATGTCACAAACGACTCTCTACCAAAATTGCTCGTGTAATGAGTAATTTTGAGCTAGGGACTGGATCACATACCTCAGTTTAGACTTCACCTGATTTAATGGCCATATTGGCTCTGGCCTTCTTCGGGTAGGGACATTCCCTCGAAAAGTGTCCCGCTTCACCATAGTTGTAGCATACGTTTTTTCCCACACTGCTAAATTACTTGACCTTCTTATCCGTGGGTTTGTCTCTTTTTGCTTGACTCCCTCACGTACTTGCTCACTGGCCACTGGATTTGCCTTTTCGGAACCCCAAGGACTCATTCTTAGAGAAACTCTTCTTGAATTTCCCTTTGCTATATGTTCCCCTTGGTTTGGCCCTTTTGCTAAACGTGGACCCCGATCCCGTCGTGTTCCCCTTTCGCAGATTATCGTTGAAATGCACCTTGATAGCCGCATCCAACGCTTCTTTGTAATTTGTTGGGTTCCAACGCATCACCTCACCACGAGCCCAGGTTTGCAAGCCCGATATGAAGGCATGGAATGCATCCATATCCCCCATGTCTGTGACAAGTATCCTTTTTGCCATGAACCCATTCACATACTCCTGAATGGTTCCGGTCTGCTTCAGCCTACTTAGCTCGTCTCTTAGATGCAGAGTAGCATTTGGAGGAACGTAAGTCGCGCGGATCCTCGCCTTATGTCCCAAGTGGCCACTGGTCCTTTGTTGGCCTCCATTGTTCTCCACCAAGACTTGGCATTATCTACCAAGTATGGTTTTGCACATGGGACCTTCTCCGAGCTCGGTAACTGCAACGCTCGGAAGTAGTCCTCCATATCGTAAAACCAATCCTCCACCACCTTATAGTCGTTCACTCCCTTGAAGACTGGTAGGGGCTTTAGTTTGTACTTGGGAACAGCTTGAGGGACTGATTCCACTTTGGTCTGTTCGACCTTGTTTGGTTCTGCCTCAGTCCCTATCGAAGGGTCCGTACCTTCTGCGCTGCCAGCATCCGCAGTCTTTCGCTTTTTCTTCCGCTTCTCGTCACGCTTTAGTTTGCGTACGAGAGTCTCCAGCAGGGCATTGGTCTTCGGCACCAACCAAGTCGATGCTCACTCCCACCCAAGGCCCCTCGGTCCCAGTCTCAACCTCAAGTCAGTTTGGAAGCCCCACTGAAGAGTTCTTTCAAAATTGGTTCCTAGACCTCACTATCCCTACTATACTTTTGGAACCCCCTACAGCCCCCCCCCTGGGAGACGCACGCTTTGGGCTTTCACCCCTTGACCTGTATTAGTACTCGGACTCGGTCTCGGGCTCGATCTCGAACTCGATCTCGGACCCGACTTCGGATTCAGTCTCGAACTCGATCTCGGACTCGATCTCGGACTTGATCTCGGACCCAATCTCGGACTTGACCTCGGGCCCGATTCTTGGATCTCGGACTCCGTCTTGAACTTGGTCTCGAACTCGGTCTCGAACTCGGTCTCCAAGTCGGCCTCGGACTCAATTCCGGACTCTATCTCGAACTCGGTCTCAGAGTCGGTCTTGGACTCGATCTTAGACTCGGTCCCATCTGATGAACTCTTTGTCATTTTGGTCATGCTTTTGGGGGTCCTTTAGCCTACGACACCTCGGCGAGCTGGTTCCTTACACTCATTACTCACTCTCGAGTAGTTTCAATTTCCATTTATGTAACCCTTGCACTTTGGAACTTTTAATTTTGACTTCTCGAAGTCAATTTCCTGGGTGTCTCTGACACCTTGCATTGCAAATATGGTGCAACTCCACTTCCCCATCATAAAAAGTTCTCTACTTGAGCGCACCATCATCCTCTCTTCAATTTCGTGCCACATTTGGCACTAAGTTCCAGTTACCATAATTTGTGCTAAGGCTGTCCACAACCCTATCATTTGGCTACCTTACCGCTTCCACAATTGGAGTTTCCACTTTCACCAAATCAGAGCAATTAGGAATCCATCTTTGGGAACACATTGCCTTTCTCACAATCCGTTAGCACCCAACACATTAGTGTTTTTGGCCTAACTTTGCCATTTGGATTCTTTCCCATGATTCCCATGGCTCTTTACTTAGCCACTAGTCTTTTGCTCCTATCCGTGATTGTTGCATTTAGCAACATAGGATCGTTACTTTCATTCTCGAGGTATCCTTTCAGTTCCATAGCCAAGACTTTGCTTTGCCAAGTCCGGAGGGTGTTCACCCTTAATACGTCTCTTTAGCATCTTCTGCTATAGGCTTTATCCATGATCCAACTTTGTAACCCTCTTATGGGTATCTTATACAGACTACTTTCCTCGGACTCTCTATGCCATCACATTGACATAGCTCATTTCCCTTAGGTGTCCTTCTCACTTGGTCACCTTGACCAAGCCTTACTATCATCAATAGTTCAAACCAACACTTTGAACTAGGAACTTTATCCCTTAACCTCACAAGGACATTATCCTTGTTTTAATCATAAGATCACCTCGTGATCTAACCTTGGCACCTTAATAGACTTGCCAATAGGTATTAAGTCTTCCGGACCTTTAAGTTGTTGACCATGACCCTGGGGGCATCCCCCACACTTGGTGGTGCACCCAAGCTAGCCCATCCGGCCAAGGGTCCATAGCAACTGAGACTGAGTGTCCCCATCTCATTCACCACGTCCTTGGTGCCACTTGCATCAAAGTGTTCAAGTTAGATATGCCGAGCTTTCACACTAAGCAATCTAACTATGCATCACGACTCCGGGGCATCCCCCACTTGGTGATGTGCCCAAGTTAGTCTCCTTACTAAGAGTCCATGACCACCAAAAAATGAGTGTCCTCATATTAAAAACCATCACCGCGCCCTAGTGAGTTGGGACTTGAACCCAACCTCCGTATATGCATCTACGGACGGCATCGCAGAGGATGCCTGGCATGACTCCCCACGCCGGTGCACCAATTTATACTTAAAGCGTGCTACAGATCACAGCTTAGGAACCTAGTTCCTCCACACAACCAAGTCCTCCCACTTGACATGTTTGTGATCATGCATGGACTCCTCCATGCTCGGCCCCATGGGCCACCCCTTTGAAGTTGGCTCCTTCAACTAAGGTATTCGTTCCCCCGACTTGCCAATCTCACTTAGCAAGTCATCCGACCTCACTTAGTAACATAGTTTATGCATAAGCGTGAAAATCCCTAACCATTGACTTTCGTTCAAAGCCCTCTCTTTGAACTTCCCCAACCTCGATAGCTTCGCCTCATGGCAAGTTTCAAGACCACGCTTCTGCTGCGCCACTCAGATTTTGTGCGTTCTATGAACCATTTACCCTTGGCTGACTAAGTACTTATCTACCTAGGAGAACGTTCAAGGAACTCTGTTCCTTAGCTTGCTAAGGTTTCTCCTTTCGCAACCTTTCCAATTACTATATAGTCCTACATGGACAATCTTATGCTTTAGACTTTCCATGGCATCCCGATCGCTAGTAACAATATGCTTGAGCACCCACTTGATTCTCCACTCCCAACTTGTATAACTACCTTTGGTCATGCCTACTAATTCCTATGGTTTGGTTCTATTCCTTTACTACTTGCCTTTTGGGCTCATATATTCCCTTTGGTCATTCTCCTCCATACTAGGAAAATAGCTTTGCACTTTCTACCATAACTTAGCAAGTATTCATAGAGAACCTACCTGACAGCCTAGGGAGTGGTTCCTCAATCCGGGTTTGCTCACCTTGTAATCCCATACATTGGGGTTACTGTTGCTACTTATGGGCCTTTATATGCCCATCACTAGCTTTGCCAAATTCCCTTTTTGGCTTTGTCCAATTTGGGTAGACAGACTTCTCCCGTCTCTGCAACCTTGAACATTTGGATAACACTTCCTATCCATCATTCACTAGGGACTTTGTCCCTTGGGTTTTATTCGTGCCCTCAAGACCCCAAACACCACCTCTTGGTGTTCTAGAGTGCTTGGGTGTCCCAATGATGGCCTCTTTGGCAATGAGCATTCCCTTTACGATATTAACTTACTATCTCGCAACATAAGTAATTTCTCCCCCATAAGGGTATATCTAACTTCTTTATCCCAATAAAAAGTCTTAGGTAGTTGCCTTCTACCAGTTTAACAAATTATTTTGCACCTTTTGTTTAGTTGTCTCATAGTTGTCAAGTTCTACAACTCATTGCTGGTGTTTCCGCACCTCCATCATTATTTGGGTCACCACACTCTAACCGCATGCCTTCCAGCTTAAACTATGCCATTCCAATTTCCATTGGGATTCCTTTGGAAGGGGTTCTCATAAACCTGCCAATTTGACGTTAAGGTAGCACGCCTTGGCATATTCGTTGTCTCCACACCATCGGCTCCACGAGTCTATCTTTTTGACACTTTTTACTTGTGTCTAGGTCTTTTTGCCAAGACCAATATGGCTGTCTTTTATGCCAATTATCCATTAGCACTACACCATAGAGTTCACGCACAACTTTGTGTTAAAGTTGTTTTCTTCCAGAAAACTCTTTCCCACGACTTTAGCATAGCACCTTCTGCCATCAATGAGATACACACTATTCTCATGCTTGGATCTCAAGATCCTCCCCATCCTTCATGGGGCACTACACACCTCAGTCCAAATGCTTCCATCAATCCCTTAGGATTATTCCTTGACTCTATTTGAGTCATTAAACTTTTTGGACTTTGCCAATCCAACAACCCATGAGGTCCTACTTTTGAGTTGCCAACTCACTGGAATACAACTTCTTGTATTCATGTCCTACTCACAAGGACCATCTTTGCAAGTGTTACTCTGACACTTGATTATGTTCTCTAGGGCCAACCTTTGCCCCTCAGGACTACTTGTCCATGCGATGAGAATACCAACTTATTCTCTAAGTACACCCCCAACTCCTTGGGTTGTTCCAGCATTTATTAAAGGTAGCCCCGGTTACCATTTCAAGGACTTGTGTCCTCTTCTGTATTTGACCTCCCACGGTCATTAATTCTGGTCTCAAATTCATGAGCACTAACCTCAATTATATGAGGATAATTTTGTGACTCCTTTATTGTTTTGGAGTCTGCATCTTTCCCGTGATCCCAACTATAGTTGTTTACCACAACTACATTAGCCAGTTTGCTAAGTCAAACGCTCATTTGGATCACATCCTCAACTCTTTAAGGAAACCCTTATACTATTCCCAAGATCCCAAAGTCGTTCCCTTACTAGCCCTTTTCTATCCACCATATTGCGCACAAGTTCACGTATGAACTTGAGTGGAGAGCCATGTCCTCTCGACATGCTCTTCCTCAAGGATAGGTCCATACCTAGGACCTTCCAATTCTAATACAAGTGGTGATATACTTAGCCACCAATAAGAGTCGGACTAAGGAACAGCTTCAATACCAAATTGTCAGCGACTAATTTTTCCATTTTACTTTAGTCATTTAACCACACCTCTGACCACTTGGAGGAGTCTCATTCACAACCTCCATAAGTCCCATTCAGGACTTGGGGCTTGCTGTTGGGGGAAGGAGGGGCACCTCCCCCAACGCTCTCTCAAACATGAGAAATGCTTCACTGCTCTTTGCAAAAATGCCCCCCCCCCCCCCCCCCCCCTTGCCCTTGTGAGGCAAGGGTTTTATACAAGGAAGATGGGGAATATTCAGAGGACTAGAATATTCCCTCTCTCTCTCTCTCACTCTCTCGGTGGCCACACCCTAACATGCGACCACAGTGGATCGCGCTGGCTCTAGACGCGTGAGAACCCTCCGAAGAGTGTAGAGTGTACCTCTACTACTGATGCCAAGTGCTGGTAGCTGTGTGAAATAGTAGAAACTCTAGAAAGCAAAGTGGAAAAGAAAGAAAAGAGGTAGGTGTGAAGTTTGGAGACAGGGAGGAAAACCTGATGGGAAACCCTGTAGTCAAGCTGGACCCTGAAGGTGAAGAAAAGTGTAGAAAAAGTGTGAAAAGTGGAGGAAAATAGAGGAAAAAAAAGTGTAAGTACCCAAAGAACTTAACCCGTACCTGGATTTCAGCTCAAGAAAGTGTAATATGCAAATGCAGCCTCTTGATGACTTTTGGTATGCTCCAAGGATTGGCCGACTTTGAGAAAGAAAGAGAGGTAGAAGAGGGGATGCGTTGCCCAAGGGTGGTAAGTGTGGAAATGATGAAAGATGGAGTAATATGGTGGAGTGCCGAGATGGTGGTGGCACTCTGAAGTGGTAGCCATTGATAACCGTTGGCCCGTAGAGTAAGTGCTGACCACTCGGAGTAGTCGGTAACCGGTAACCAGTAACTAGTAACCAGTAACTGGGGACTTGTAACCTGTAATCGGTGACCCCTACTCTCGCTCCTACCTGGGCGCCAGCTCTAGCACCAATATGGTGGAGTGATATGGTGGAGCGCCGAGATGGTGGTCAGTCTAATGTGTCGGACTAAAGAAGACAGTAGCTGAAAAGGACGGCGTAGTCGCTGAGTTGCCGGTAAAGGGAGGTGGCACGTGTCCACTAAGTGCTGGAGCAGAAGAAAGTGGCTTCGGCCTCTGTGGCCTCGCCTAAAGATCCACCTAGGTGCCTTGAGTGAACAGGTTCACCTGGTTGGAAGAAAGTCGCTCCAAAAAAGCTAGTGCATTGTTGGCAAATGGTTGTACGAATATCTCAGAAATGGCACGTCCAAATGAGGTGGTGTCATTTGCTGCTGGTGCACGTATGTGTGTCCGCGGTATGATGTAAATGTGACCTCAAACGGAGATGTGAATGATGGTGAAAGAATGAAAGATGCAAGACGAGCATCTAGAGATAAGTGCGAGCAACGCTGCTGGAAGTGATTGGTGATGGAACTGTGAATGTAGATGATATGGAATGAGTGTGGGAAATGTGCGGGGTATAGTAATGATAAAGGAAGGGCCAAAGAACCTGGAACATAGACCGAGCCAAGCGAGGAACCTCCATACAAACAACAATGCAGCCTGAGCATGAAATCCAAGGCATGGGCCATAGTCCAATGGAGAAACACCCGCTAAAAGTAAGAAAAGTAGCCATGAAAGTAAAGTGAAAGAAAGGAAGAAAAAGAAAAAGAAAAAGAAAAGAAAAGGAATGCCTCACTAGATGAAGCGTTTGAGATAAGAGTGGTTGTGAGCATGTGGGAGCTCACGTCCATCAGTATCGACTAGCACATATGCTCCACCTCCAATGTGTCGCTGGACAAAGTAGGGGCCAGTCCAGCAAGGGGAGAACTTCGAAAGTGGCGTAAACTCTTTGAGTAGAACGAGATCACCATCCTCGAATGGTTCGGCAAACTGCTAGTGATCGATGACTGACTTGATCTTCTACTTGCCTCGAAAGAGATGTTCAGTCGTGAATCGTCGCTGTTCCTCCAAGGCAAGAACCTCCAAGTCGCATGAAGCTTGTCCTCATTGCTAAGCTGCATCACTACTGCGTATCAAAGTGAAAGTGAGAGTGATGGCACTTGGATCTCCACTGGAAGCATGGCCTCTGTCCCATAGACAAGGGAGAATGGGGTTGCAGAGATGGATGTTTTGAAGGACGTCCGAAAGGCCCACAACGTTGTAACCAAGTGCTCGTGCCAACGCCTTGGGTGATCCTCCACAAGCTTTGAGATGACTGTCTTCAATATCTTGTTACTGGACTCTGCCTGACCATTGCACTCAGGATAATAGCTGCTACTCTTCACGTGCTTGATCTGCAGCTACTGGAGAAGATGCATCACACACTTCCGCGGCATATGAAAAGTTGGCTGGAACTCTTGGATGGTCACAATCCAAGATAAAGTATGAGGACTGTGAACCAATCGCTGTAAAAGAAAGGTTAGCACAGTAAAACAGACAAGGGAATGGATACGGGCTCCAGCAAGAAAGTGACGAAATCGTTCTGGTGGTTGGAATATCGGGTGCTCTATGGTAGGAAGTTCTGAACTCCAAGAGCTATAACTCGTATGCAGCACGTTCGATTGGCTTGATTCTTTCTGCCAGTTGTGGGTCTGGATGTCATCCTTCGTCTCCAAAAAACAGCATGACAAAATACGCTTGGAGTCGTCAGCTACCGCAATTTCAGTAGGAAGATGCTGGCTGTGCGATACCTTAGATAGTTGTTGAGGAGAATGGAGTTTAGTTCTGTCCTGTGAAAGATGGGTCTGGTCTGGAGTGATTGTGTCATCTAGCTCCATAAGAGAAAGTCGGTCCCATGCAAGAAACGAGTCGAGAAGCCCTTCCTCTATCAAGAAACACTCCGGAAAGCTAGATGTAGCAGCCCGTACTCTATAAGCCCCACCATCAAATAAAGAGGGCATGGCTAAAGGCTCGGCCTTACTCTCAAATAAAGAGAGTGAAGCTGAGAGATGTCTCTGGCTACTCCAACCATGTCAATCGCATTGCATGAGAAAACATCCGTCATATAGATGGTCGACTCCACCGCCAACTCAGGAAAAACCTTTGTGAGTTCAAGAGGAAAGTGTGGTGTGGAGGCCATCTTAGTCTGAGCTTGCTGGGTTTGCTGAGAAAGAGCTCTACCGTGGTTGTTGAGAAAGGTGGCACTGTGGGTTCCATTGCTAATTTCCATCTTGCCTTTTGCACTGTCAATGGTGCAATGGGTTGTGACTTGCCATGAGCAGCCGAGGATGATAGACTCCTTCAAAGAGGACGTTTCAAGACGTTGGTAGTCAACCACGAGGAAATCCACCTCAGAAATAACACCCTGCACAGAGACCTTGACACCACAGCAAATTCCCACTAGAGGAACAGTATGGTTGGCGAAGGTTTTGAGCACGATGGAGGAGCTCTCAGTGATCTGTAGCTGTGCTGAAAGGGCAGCTTCGAGAGAGATAATGTTGCTTCCAGAATCGGAGTCAACCAAAGCATCCATCCTACAAGAGGAAGTACCAATCTGCACTGGGACGAAGAACGAACTAGGATCTCCTCCATATCTTGTCATATCGACAATGTGCACCTCTTGAGGAGTCCTCTTGAGAGTGCTCTTTGGTGTTCCTGACTATGCAAACTCCTCCAAACGCTAGCCGAATCCCGGGACAAGACACAACATATCTCGAAGCGAAAAGGTGACAGGAGTGTCAACCAACTGTTGAAGAACCAGCTCCAGAACAAGAGTAGCTGTTGGTGAGATCTCAGGAGGAGAAGAGAGAAGTGACTTGAAGTGGAGTTTACAAGCCACCCTCTGTGTCATTGGGCCTGATGCCAATGGAGATTCGCTCTCAACTGGCGCTGGGGGATTTGTGGCAGGCTGAGCGGCTACCTTCTTCTTCACTTGGGCTTGAGTGACTGCGGTTTGCTGTTGTTGCCTATAGAGTTCCTTGGCTACCAAAATCGTGTTGACCGATGAGGCTGGTGCCTTGCCTTTGCTTGACGAAGGGGCTGCCTCAATTGCTTGTCGCTCCAACTGCTCCTGATACGTCTCTGGACCCCGAGACGATGTGGAATTATCAGCGAAAGGATGTTGTTGGACACGTTGAGAAGATGGAGGCCGAAGCTCTGGGTGAAGCTTGAAGCAGCACTGTGTGTTGTGCGTGTTCGTCTCGTAGTGAGTGCACCAACGGGACTTAAATCTGTGTTCCCGAGCTGTAGCGGCCTCTTTCCTGGACTCCACCAGCTCTTGGAGCAATTTGTCATGGTGTGATTGCTGTTGAAGAATGATCTCCTTCAGGTGCTGCATCTCATTGGCAAAGTTCTCAAGAGCCGGAGGTGTATGTTCAATAGCGACAGGCTTTGATGTGGACAGGTGAATAGATGCACAAGGTGACTCTGACGGGATGATGGCTTGGTTGAAATCAACTCTAGCAATCCCCAGGTCGATCAGAAGCTCTCTTTCCAGCTTTGTGGCAAACGAAAATGCCTCGCGGCAAGAGCTGAATGTCTTCTTAAGAAGTTTTCGCTGCAAGTTTCCACGGAGACCTGCTGTGAATGATGTGATCCCATGTTGCTCATCTTGGACCACTCTGCGATCCCAACACTGCTTCCAGTAAGCTCGAAACCGTGTGGTGTAGTCAAGAACAGACTCATGAGCACCCTGCCGGAATGAAAAGAGGTCGACAAGTAGCCGATTTGTGGGTTTTTCCTCAACGAAGCATTCTCTGAAAGAAACAAGTAGTGTCTGGAAGTCTGTCCAGTCCTCTGGGAGGAGAGAATCTGCCCAAGTTGCTGCTTTGCCTTCAAGAGACTGCAAGAAGTCGCGGCACATACGATCATCATCGACGATCATATTTGTGGTGCAGTAGTAATCAAAGCGACTGATATGCGATGTTGGAGAGACTGTTCCAACACCTGAGAAGGTCGGCAAATCACTTCCCTTCTGAAAAACATGGAGCTGAGGTCGAGCTAAAGGTGGTTGCGCCATAGCTCGTAGATCGAAGTCACTAGAATCTGCCGAGGATGAAGAAGACTTGGCCCGGGAAGGTGCAGTGTCGTACCTAAGCTGCCTTTGGATGTTAGAAAGTTTACTCCATACCTTAGGGCCTTGAGGTATGGTAAAAGGGCGCCAATTTGTCGTATGTCTAGTTTGTACCGGCATCAAATACCCTGAACACTGCAAATGCCCGGTCAAGGCAACTGAGTTGACAGGAGCAAGAAGACTGTAGGCTAGTGCTCAAGTTGCTCAAAATGCTTGTGACGAAGAGAAATAAGGGTCAAAATGGAAGGAGATGTAGGCCTCAAACACATGTAACCTTTGACCCGTAGGGTAACTGCTGGAGTAGCCATTGGAGTAGCCGTTGGAGCAGCCGCTAGCTTGTAACTGGGGTAGCCGCTGGAGCAACCACTGGAGTAGCCGCTGGAGCAGCCGGTAGCCAGTAACTGGGGTAGCTGTTGTAGCAGCCACTGGTAACCAGTAATTGGGGACCTATGACCTGTAACCAGTAACCACTGCTCTCACTCCTACCCCTGCGCTTGCTCCAACACCAACTCCTATCCCTGTGCTTATTCCTACTATCCCTGTTCCTATACCAACTCTTGTTCCTGCTCCTCCTGTTCCTATTCCTACAGTTACCTGTTCCTTGAAGATTGCTTCGTTCCTAAGGAACCCCTAACAAAGTTTAACCCAAAAGAGAAAAATGAGTCCTCTAGTCTCGATCCTTCTCCATTTTGACTGTTGGTGGGCTCCTTGGAAAGGGCTCAGCCCCATCTACCCTCTATTGTAGGAATGTGGAAAGAAGCCACCTCAATATTCCCTGAAATCCACAAAGAGGTAGCCCAAAACGCCAACATTGTGGAAAAACATGTGCATGTCCGTGATGTAG
Organism: Selaginella moellendorffii; assembly: GCF_000143415.4. NCBI lineage: Eukaryota > Viridiplantae > Streptophyta > Lycopodiopsida > Selaginellales > Selaginellaceae > Selaginella > Selaginella moellendorffii. The sequence goes on from NW_003314318.1 coordinate 721,232, forward strand.
ATTGATACTGAGGCACTGTTGGTATTTCTGGAAAGCCTAGGACCAGGAGCACCTCTAGAAACAAACGGCATCCAAAACAAAGCCCGAAGGAGCACGAATTCCTACCACAAAGATGACCCAATCTAGCCGAAGAAGAAAATCCTTTTGCATGCCACCAATTTGCCCAAATCTAGTGTTAAGAATCACCACTACTCATGGATCTAGGCCAAATCTACAAGCCCAAATGCACTACCTTGAGAAATTGGACCGAGGATCCAGGCAAGAAAGTGAAAACCCCAAAATGTTCATCCGACCGAACCAAGAAACGTTGTATCTCTTCAAATACTGCACGGCTTGATGAGCGCCATAACTTTCTGGAAAGAGGAGCTCTAGATCTATCCAACACGCCCAAGATCAAAGAAAACCACCGCAAGACGAACAAGGAATTCCTTCCCAAAGTCTGTGGCCAAAAGAAAAGAGAGAAATGACACTTCAAAAAGTATTGTGTGTCATGCTGGGTTCACTATTTATTGGGGGAAGGAGGGGCACCTCCCCCAATGCTCGCTCAAACACGAGAAATGCTTCACCGCTCTTTGCAAAAATGCCCCCCCTCCCCCCTTGCCCTTGTGAGGCAAGGGTTTTATACAAGGAAGATGAGGAATATTCTAAGGACTAGAATATTCCCTCTCTCTCTCTCACTCTCTCGGTGGCCACGCCCTAATATTGCTAGCCTCGAGAATGGCATCCATGCCACTCCACCTTTGCACTTGGTCCAAGTGCTTCACGTGTCCAACCCTATGACCGACACCCAAGGTACCACCAACCTCTCAGCCTGTTACGCTAAGGCCATGCCCATTTACCTTAGTCACACTGGTGGTCCGACACCATCTACATCACAGTCTTGTCTCTTAAAGACTAGGCCATCCATCCATGAGTGATCATCCCAAATCCACTCCTTAGCATCCTTAGGATGCCCATAGACATGGGGAATAGCCTTCCCCAATATCTTTTTTCCAATCCCCACCAAATCCCTTTCTATCCATGGCTGTGTTCACCAACACTGCCACTAGATCAAGGCCCTCAAGCCCGACCTCTAAATCCCACTGTCTTTTGAGACTTCCTCACCATGTGACCATATCCTTGGTCACTACACTAGAGGATTGCTCCTCTTCCTTTTCACCTTCAGGGACAACATTTCGGAACACCGTGGCCTTACGTGAGCCTCATGGGTACTTTCCCCACCTTCTACCTTTTGGTGCTCTAGCCATGGGCTTACAGTGGGCCACGCTAAGTATCCAAGTAGGTAGTGCCACCCACACTTGGATCGGGAGCATCGGCTACTCGATCTCCTGGGGGAACTAGAGTCGGCGCTTGAACACTTTACCAAGTTACCCCGCTTGTCGGTCCGTGTTCACTCTAGTCTTGGACTTCCTAGTGGGTGGGTATAGCCTTCTTGGGCTAAACTGGCCTTTCCTGGCCAAACTAGCTCCACTGATGGGCATTGGAAAAGAGGTATTGGGGAAGGTTATTCCCTATGTCTATGGGCATCCTAAGGATGCTAAGGAGTGGATCTGGGATGATCACTCATGGATGGATGGCCTAGTCTTTGAAAGACAGGACTGCAATGCAGGTGGTGTCGAACCACTAGTGTGACCAAGGTAAATGGGCATGGCCTTAGCGTAACGGGCTGAGAGGTTAGTCGTACCTTGGGGTGTCGGTCATGGGATTGGACATGTGGAGCACTTGGACCAAGTGCAAAGGTGGAGTGGCATGGATACCATTTTCGGGGCTAACAAGCCCTAGGTCCTGAATAGGACTTATGGAGGTTGTGAATGAGACTCCTTCAAGTGGTTGGAGGTGTGGTTAAGTGACTAAAGTAGAATGGAAAAATTTAGTCGCTTACATCTAGTGCTTGGGTTTAAGTCCCAACTCACTAGAGCGTAGTGATAGTTTGGAATATAAAGACATTCAATTTTTGGTAGTCATGAACTCTCAATGAGATTGGCTTGGGCACACTTCCAAGTAGGGGATGCCCTGGAGTTGTGATACACTATTAGATTGCTTTATTTAACATAAACACTTTAATGCAAGTGGAATGAGTGAACATGGACTAGAGTGACTAGGTTCACTTTAGTCTTAAGTGACTAAGTTCACTCTAGTCTTAAGTGACTAGGTTCAAGACCGTAAGCAAGTAGAATGGAAAAATTAGTCGCTTACAGAGGATTAGCACCAAGAGTAGGAGGAGGTGTACCATGTGCCATGAACGCCGCCATCAACTGAGTTTGGTTGTTCAATTGCAAGTGCATAGCATCAAGCAATTGTACCAAGTGCTACTCCAGAGTCAAAGGAGGGGATTGTTAATTTGCCATGAAGATGAATGAAAAAAAAAAAGCAAAAGAAATAACAAAAAGCTAGAAGGAAATGGTAGATTAGATCTAAACCAAAATCCTAAAAGAAAAGAAAAAAATGAAGGAAATGAAAAAAGCTAGATCTAGACGATACAAAAGTTAGATCTAAACTAAAATCCTAAATCCAAGCACTCCTTAGGGACAATCAAAAGTGCCCCTCACCTCCACCAATGTGAGTGCTCAGAATATGAAAAGGGAATATAGAAAATATACATATTAATTAGCTCAAAAACCTTATGTTATATATAGGAGCAAGTGGTCCGGATTAAAACCAATCCCACAGCTACCAAAATCCCACTATTTCAAATATTAATAAATGGTAAAATTAAATACAAACTTTGCTTCATTGGATTGCCCATACTAAGTATATGCCAAAACCATGATTCCCCATGAGAAAATGTAGGAGTTCTAAATCCCAAGCTTTCCAAGCTCCCGCATTTAGCATAAAAATCCATAGCCAAAAACTGATCAGAGCATGAAGTCTTTTTGCTTCCTTGACCCTGCTACAACTGCTCAGGAGCAGTGAGAAGTGCTTCATCTGCTTAAGAGAAATCCATTCATTTTGAATTTTATTAAAATTTTGAAATGAATGAAATGTTGAATAAAGTGCTCTTGCAATCTTTAAGATGATATATACAAGACCCTAAATCATGCAGAAGTAAGAATCATTACAGTCACCAGAGCCAAAGGCCAACAACAAGTCTACCAACTCTTTAGGAGGCAATTTGCATTTTGAGGTTCATGCCCTCGTAATCAGCTTGTTCTCCCTCAGCGAACAATGAATGTGTGGATGCTTGAAAGAGTGCTCATGAAAGATAAAAGAAAAAATGACGATTCATTATAGTAGCTGCCACCTTTCTGGATATTCGTTATCCATGAAGAAATAAGGTCTCCAAAATAGAAAATGAATCTGCAACAGGATTGAAAATCCTCCGCCATTTTGCCAGCCATAGAATCACATAGATCAGGTTTAAGGAATGTTCAAATCATGATCAAATGCTCAATGAAATTGCAGCAGGAGGACAATCCGCTTTCATGGGTGGGGACACGTTTGATCAAGCAAGAGTACTTGCTGAGGCTGTTGATCTGCTCTTGCCTAGATTGTTCATTGATTGCAATAGTAGTAGAGCGATGATGAGCTTCCATGTCAAAACCCCTGCCTTGAAATGAAAATCGGAAAAATATGGAAGAAAACCCTAGCTCCCTAGCTCCTAGCTGTTGCCAGCTTGAGGGAATTTCAGTGCTGCATTTCGTTTTAGAGAAAGCTTATTTGCCAAATTTCGGGTTCATGTGGTGACTTAAAGCAACACGGAGCAAGAAGGAGCGGCTAATGGACCATCAGATTTGAGCTCAATCGCTCACACATCATTCTTGCCCGTGAATTGCCTTTCTCGTTCAAGCTTGCCCTTTCAATTTGAAGATCTGCAACTCAAGAATCCTCCTTGCGACCTCCCAATGTGTTCATCAGGCCGCAGTATGCAACACAATTGCCTCAGGGAATAGTTCCTACAGGCAATAGTTCCTCCTCCACAGACGGATGAGGAACTCAGCAAAACATCTGGCTTGACCAAGGTCACAGGATTTGAAATCAACAGTGGTCGAGATGAAATCCGGATTAAAGAGCGATATGGTAAAGCAAAGCAAGCAGAAGCAGAGTCTGTGTCTGTTGATCTTCAGTCTCCAAGGAACCGGAGAGGTAGAATGCAAACTCGGCCGTGTGGCTTTGAGATTCCCTTGTTGAGCTCGGGAAGAAGTCAAACAAAGCTGGAAAGCAGGACTCTGATGAATCAAAACCTGGAAGCTCAAAACCGAAGCAGACATGCAAGGGACGAGACACCAAAGCTCAAAGACTTGTGAACCAGCTTAAGGTGGAAAGTGACAAACAGAGTTTAAAGAGCAAGATGGTTCGGGGGGGGGGGGGGGGGGGGGGCGCACCGCCCACATAACACACATAAGGTAAAAGTAACACATAACTTATGTATGTGGAGGAACCAATGCACCAACCACATAATTAAGAATTATGTATGTGGTAAGGGGGACACACCGGCCACATAACATACATAAAAACTATATGGTTTTTTTATGTATGTAGTGTGAGGACGTACCAAAACAACATAAGTTTTATGTATGTGAAGTATGGGACGTACCAACCACGTAATTAAATATCAAATTTTTTAAATTTAAAAATTAATCTACAACAAATACACACGTCTAATTTTGATTTAAACCATAGAGTCAAAGTTCTCCTCAAGAGTTGGTTCTGGATCACGGTAGTCAACATGCGTACGCTTTGCCTTTCATTGTGCAATTTCTTGCTCTAGCTCCCGTAGTTCACCTTCCAGATCTGCATCCTTGACATCAATGAGCAGATTGTGCAAGATACAATAGCACTTTCAAACATTTGGCAAGTCATCCAAATGCATCCTTTGCTTTTGATCCAAACACTTGAACTTCTGCTTCAGCAACCCAAACATCTGTTCCACGATGACTCGTGCCTTATGATGTTACTTGTTGAACTCGGCTTGCAAAACATTCAAGCATGAATCTGAAAGTAAGTACAATGTTAATGGGTGAAGACATATTTGAATCAAGAAATCAAATACCTGTATAAAAGCCCTAACTAAACACAAAAGCCATAACCACATTTCCCTCCCAATTCCCTCCATTTTTCATAAACTGTCATTTCTCCTCGTAAACTGTGTTATGTGAAAACACATAAGTTAAGGGCAATAGCTGTGCACAACTTCTCTAAAAGACATCTATTTAATTGTAGTATGATGACGTGGCAAGAGTCCTACTATGTCAGACCTGTTCAGCTAGCTAGGCAGAATTAGCATGGAAGATACTACCCTGGTAGTACTAGAGATTATAAGTATAGCTCCTGCTGATGTGTCAACCACTCACTCCCAGAAAAAAATATGGGAGCCCATACCAGATGGCCAAAAACCCCGGGGGGGGGGGGGGGGGGGGGGGGGGGGAGTTTCATTTTTTTAAAAGGGGTTTCAAAGGGGTTTAAGGGGGGAACCTTTTTTTTAAAAAGGAGGAGGAAGACCAATTCCTCTGAAAATCAGAGGAGGGGGAATTCTCCTCCTTGAGAGAGACTAAGGGAATGGAGAGTGGGAAATGGGAGTTAACCGAGGGTGATGCCTGGGATTCCTGCTCGTACTCTCCTTGCCCATAGGAGCAATAGACACAAGGCCAGGCAAGTTAGTGGAGATGACTGGCCGGAATAGAAGCAAAAGACAAGAAGCCAAGCAATCCACAAGAGCGGCTCTGGCAGGCAAATACTTGGGTGCCTGACAAGCAACCAAGGAGTCGGTGTGGCTGGTGGCAAGGCCACACCGTGAATCTTGGCAAGCTGTGTGGGAACACTTGGATGCCTGGAGATGGCTCTAGCCATCAATCAGGGAAACATCCGGGCAATCAAACACGCTGAGGCTGAAGGCCCGATACGGACTTTGTCGAGTAAGGTTCCCACTTCGAACTCGCTCGGTGGGGAGTTAGCTCTGGCTACTCATGGTTGGGAGGCACTGGGTCTTGAAGCCTCGGGTGGGGTGATTCCTCTGAGGTAGGTGGGTGATTCCACCAAGGGCCAGTGCTGCAATTAATACCGAGGTCATAAGGTGGATCGTCCAAGGCTCAATTGTTAAGAAGTGCATATCTTCGGCGGTCCCAAAGATGGCACCCATGGGGGTGGCTCCCCGGGACTTAGCCTCGAGATGGCTCGGGTGGGTCTGAGTACAGGGACCTGACTTAGTGAACTGTCGAGAGATGGCCTTGGGAGTCACCAGGGCTGAAATGACCGGACTTAGTGGCTGGTTATTACACATGGTATCAGAGAGACAATTACGGGCAAGATGCAAATTCTGTGGGGAAAATTTATTTTTTCAAAATGGAGGTTGTGTCAAGACTGAAATTAAAAGACTTGTGCCTCGAGGTTTGTATTGACAGTAGGTTACACTTGTGGGACAAGGTGCCCCCACAAGCGGCTGGCTGGTTTAGGGGTCGTCCCTTGCTTGCATTGTTACATGTTTGGGATTGAGCCTATGAAAAACCGGCACCTTATGCATGTCTAGAGCCAAAATGAAGTTTCTTGATTTTTCTTGAAATTTCTGAACACTTCTAACTATCCTTGCTCCTTGCTCCTAGGAATAGCAAGCAAGGAGGAAGTAGAAGTTAACCACTATGTGAAGAAAAAGGAAATAGTTAAGAATTGAAGAACTCATTAACAGGAGGAGATGATCAGAGAAGCCATGGTGGGACTGGAGCAGTGAATGGAGGCCCGGTTTAACCAGTTCATAACGGAGCTCCAACTTGGAAACAAGGAGAAGTCTTTGAGTAACTCCGAAGGCAACTCCCAGGCCCCAGTAATGACATGGCGTCTGGGGACACTCGAGAGACATGCCCAGCCTCGAGTTTGACAACAAGTTGGAGGTGCCCACCGAAAGGACAGAGGCATCTGCACCCGGAAACCTTCGAGTGATACATTTGTGAGCATTGTGTTTGTCGGTTAATGATACTTTGTGTTCTTTGAGTTATCTTTGGTAAGTTATTTGGCATACTGTTTACGATTTTTAGTAGTTAAGTTTTCTCATTAAGTTTACTTGATGATATACTTGCTATTGAATTTTATTGGATGGTGCATCCTATGTTTTCCAATAATAGGGATCTTGGTGGTTCTATACTATAATACTAGTTTATCGAATGATAACTTACTTAGAATACTTTTGTGTTCTAATCTAAAATATATTGATAATTAAAGTCTCCAAGATATCCTTGTCTATGACTTTGATATTGTCCATCTATTGATATTGTGTTTGGGCCAATATAGGCAGACTAGCTTTGGCACTTCATGTGCATGGTGAAATCTTTATTCATGGGGTAGCTACTGTTGACTGGTCACATAACCTGCCTCTTTGTCGATGTTCCTTATTCCATTGAAAGGGCGTGACCACATAAACAACTCTAACTACCTATTTATAATAGTCTATCAAAATCTTACCGACGGGTTTGGTTTCTTTACTCATGAGGGTTGGGGCCTTTAGCTTCTCTCTCTATATCCCTGTGGGCAGGGGCGTATCACACTTTTGTAAGTTGGGTGACACCCAGAGCAACAAGGGTGGCTAACTCCATTAGTCATTTCCTTGTTGGCGACGGCCAGAAGGTGTCTGAGTTGGTAACACATCCGCGTTAGACAAAGAGGTTGCCTCCTAACTCATTTAAGTTGATGCATTTCTCACATAGTGTGATCACCGTGAACTTTTTCTAGAGTTGTTTCCTTGGCGGTGGTCTAGACTTGAGTATGCATCGACGAGGATGTCGATCTTCCCTAGGGGGGGAGAGTGTTGCGAATGTGACTTCAGGTATCGAAAGTTACCTGTCAGCTAGTCCTTTTAGATATTCTTTCCTTACTGCCACGATGGTAAGAGGTCGGTATTGCTGGGCCCGTTATCAGTTTCCACTTGAGCTAGTTGAGAAACTAGTCAATAACCGTGCACTTAAATTGGATAAACATAAGGTAGGAACCCTATGTGTTTCTTGCTGAGCATACTCGGCTTGGTTTAAGAAACTCTTATCATTGGCTTCCACTTGCTAGTATCAAGAACCCCTATGATATTGAGATTGGTCCCTCAATATTCACTAGATGATAGTTTATTGTGTTTGCTAAACACCCTCGCTATTATACCCTTTGTGTTAGTCTCATTTTGGTCCCAAATGCTATTTATGAAAAGTGTCTAGATTCGCTCATTTGACATATCTGTGGAATGTAGAGATTGGCTTGAACACAATGGTGTTCATCTCGTGTCCAAATTCGTAATCTAAGGACATTCCATATTTAGTAAGTTTCGAGCTTGTCCAAGAGACTAACTCCTGGTACTAAAGAAGGCTTGGGTGAAAGCCTAAAGTGTGTGTTCCTCAAGGGAAGGGGGCGGGGGGGCGGGGGGAGGGAGGGGCTGTGGGAGGTTCCAAATGTATAGTAGGGATAGTGGGTAGGTCGGGTATGGCTGACTAACTTGAAGCATAGTCTGGCTCCCGCTTGCGTGTCTGTCCTTGTTCTGCGTCCAACTTGGGTCTAAGCCCAAGTTCCATTCCATGCTAGCTGATGGAGTACCCATGTCCTTGCGTTAGGCCACCGGTATGCCAAAATAATGCTAGACTCCGTTTGGCTCCGTTTTGCGTGCTGGTCCTAGCATTGGGATGCTGGTTACTCTAGGACTGTTCCAAGTTGCTCTAGCTCTTGTCTTTTCGCTCCTTGGGCTATATGCTCAGGAGTTGCTCTATGGTCCAATTTCATTACTCCTTGGCTCCATGCTTGGGAGTTTGGCACCGTTCCTTCGTTTAGTGGCTCAAGGCTTTGAACTTTGAGTTCCACACCACTGTCCTATGGATATGTGGCATATGACATGTGGCATATAACACATGGCATATGGAGGGTTTAGGTTCCGCTTCGTGGTGTTATCCTATGGTAAATGCCATAGGATTAAAGGTTAAACCACGTGGCACAAGTTTGTTGGCTGGAACATCAGATATCTACATGTTCTGATGTTACTTGAAGTGATATTTCAGTACTTCATATGAAG